>NC_056727.1:954967494-955067494 GCF_019279795.1 Protopterus annectens
TCTAAACACCTACTTGCAAGTACCCAAATTCAAGATGCTAACACTACAGCAGCTTCTTCCCATGTTGGGCAAGAAGGCTTGGCTAGTAACGCTGGACCTCAAGGAGGCATACTTGTATGTCCCTAACTGACAAAATTGCAGAAGATATCTCCGTTTCATTGCAGGTTCAACCCATTACCAATTCTCTGCACTGCCCTTTGGTTTATCTACTGCGCCCAGGGTCTTCACAAAATGCCTGGCACCAGTAATTGCATACTGCAGACAAAGAGGAATTCAAATATACCCATACCTGGACGACTGCCTCATCCAAGCAGAAAGCAAGGACATTCTCCTACAACATGTGGCGTTTGTCAAACACCTTCTAAGTTGCCTAGGGTACACAGTAAACAAAAAGAAATCAAAACTAGTGCCCTCACAGAACATGACATTCCTGGGTGCCAGCTTGAATACAACGGCCCAGATGGCTTATCTCACGCCAGACAAGCAACTACAACTAACTCACTACTTCAAAATAATGGCAACAAAGACCCAACTCCCTGCAAGAAAAATTCTGCAGGCCTTGGGATTCATGGCATCTTGCATTCTACTAAAACCATTTGCAAAACTGCATATGAGGAAATTACAATGGTACCTGAAAAGCGTATGGACTCAACACAGCCACAGCTTGGAAACAATGATACCTCTCATTCCCTGCCTTCAACAGGAGTTTCTATGGTGGTCACAGGCATGTCACCTCAACAAGGGTCAGCCTTTCACCTTACCCCCAGCCAGGCAAACTGTGACTACAGATGCATCGGACTGTGCCTGTGGGGCACACATGGCAGGATAGTGCGTTCAAGGCAAATGGACTACAGATCAAAGAAATCTGCACATCAATCAAAAAGAAATGCTAGCTGTACAGAATGCTCTGACAGCCTTCAAGGACCTCTTACGTCCAGGACAGCTTATAATAAGGACAGACAATACCACAGTAATGTGGTACATAAACACGCAAGGGGGTACACACTCCTACCCTCTATGCAGGCAGGCAATGACCTTGTGGAACACAGCACTGACTTACCAAGTTCAATTATAAGCACAATTCCTGCCAGGAAGAAAGAACACATTGGCAGACGACCTAAGCAGGAACATCATGGATCCCCACGAGTGGAAACTCAAAGTGGACGCACTCTCTTTCAGTTGGAAGATGTTGACAGTTTATGCCTTCCCTCCACTGCCCCTTCTAACAAAGATGCTGCTGAAAGTCAGAATGGAGAGACCACAAATGATACTCATTGCCCCAGACTGGCCACGCCAGCACTGGTGCCCACTACTAAGGAACATGGCCCACCATGGATTTTACCACAAATTCCTCATCTGATCACACACAGCAAGACAGTCAGATTCTACACAGCCAGCTCAAGACCTTAAATCTGGCTGCATGGCAAATCACCTAAACAGCCAGCCAGCTCCTCTTTCACAAGCTGTTATGGATGTCATTCTGGAGGCCAGGAGGCCCAGCACCAGAAAAGCCTACTCAGACAAATGGAAAAGATTTTGCGCCTGGAACCAGGCTAAAGGCCAAAATCCCCTTGAGCCGGACATACCTCAGATTCTATAATATTTAACTGAGATGTTACACAAAGGACTTTCCTTTTCATCTATTAAAATCCACGCCTCAGCTATTTCTGCTCACTACAACATGGAACCTCCCTTATTTTCACATCCACTTCTAAAGCAGTACCTCAGAGGGGCCAAAAACATAAGGCCTCCCAGGAGAGCACCAACGCCAACTTGGGACCTCAACTTTGTTCTGGAGAAGCTTACACTACCACCTTTTGAGCTAGCTTTCTCAGCTGATTTAAAGTTTATGTCATGGAAAACTGCCCTGCTGCTAGCAATTACTTCAGCCAGAAGAGTCTCAGAGCTACAGGCACTAATGGCAGTGGAGCCTTTCCTCATTTTTCATCAAGACAGAGTCTCTCTACAAACTAACCCCTCCTTTATGCCAAAGGTGGTATCCAGTGTGGCTCTAAATCAAACCATCCATTTGCCCACCTTTTTCCCAAATCCACAGAACAAAGGAGAAAGACTCCTGCACTCCTTGGACATTCACAGGCAGCTACGTTACTACTTGGATAAAACTAAGACTTTCAGAAAATCTGAGCAGCTCTTTGTATCCTATGCTACAGCATCACAAGGAAAGGCTATCTCAAAACAGACCATTTCAAAATGGATAGGACATTGCATATGATTTTGCTACACCCATCATGGAAAACCAGTCCTGCTAGCATAAGGTCACACTCCACCAGGGCAGCAGCTACATCTACAGCCTTCCTCAGGGGGGTACCAACCAAGGATATTCTGGAAGCTGCAACTTGGATTTCAGTACACACCTTCACCAAACACTATCACTTACCACTGTACTCTAAGACTAGAGCTGGCTTCGCCACTGCAATTCTGCAGGGCCTACTAGCCTCTTCTAACCCTATTTGATTCCACCTCCCATCTTTAGCTTTGGGATTCAACCCAAGTGTGATGACTGCAGCAGGGTAACACGATGAACATAGTACAGTTTTGTACCTACCATAAATGTAGATGTTCGAATGTTCACCCTGCTGCAGTCCATGTTACCCTCCCTCCATCCCCTCTGATCTAACTGAAACTTTTCTATACCTTTGTGGTGTATTTGCTTATAGCTGGAGGTATGTTTTGTTTGTGCTTCACTTGTATTATTGGTACTATGTAGTGACCTCCTATTGGGGGGCACCTGACATCTGGGGCAAGAAAAACTGAAGAAAATGGCGTTGGATGCCTTTTATATACCCCTGGCACACTGACGTCAGGGAAGAAGCAACAGCAACCGATGCCGGACCAAGACTTTGGAACTCAGGCTGACTGCGGGGACCGCCTGACGACATGATAACCCAAGTGTGATGACTGCAGCAGGGTGAACACTCGAACATCTACATTTATGGTAGGTACAAAACTGTACTTTTTGTACCTACCATAAATGGTAGATGTTCAAGTGTTCACACTGCTGCAGTCCAGGTTACCCTCCCACCATCCCTTCTTCTTACCTGGGTTTTATCTATACCTTCCTTTTTTATACAATTTATATGATGCATTTCTATATGGTGTATTTGCTAACAGCTGTAGCTATTGTTTCCTACTTATGTATTTTACTTAGGACTATGTATTGCCTTCCTATTTGGGGGCACCTGACATCTGGGGCAAGAAAAACTGAAGAAAATGGTGTTGGCTGCCTCTTTTATACCCCTGTTGCACTGACGTCAGTGAGGAAGCGACCACAACTGACGCCGGACCAAGACTTTGGAACTCAGGCCGACTGCGGGACCGCCTGACGGCAGGATAACTCAAGTGTGATGACTGCAGCAGTGTGAACACTCGAACATCTACATTTATGGTAGGTACAAAACTGTACTTTTCGGGAAGACTCAGAGGATTTTCAACCAGGGCCTTAGCCACCTCTGTTACCTTCCAAACTAAATTGCCCTTAGATTCTATCTCTGCAGCAGCGACATGCGCAAATCCTCATACCTTTATCTCTCATTACAAAGTGGATGTGGTCTCCCAGAATAGGTAATCCTTTGGTTCCACGGTCCTGAAGAGTTTGTTCTAGTGAGCCACCCGAGGACCAGGTGCTAGGGCCGCGCGCGGTCCCAACCAACAAGAACGTAGTTGAGATGGGACAACATAACATAAAGAAGTTATTTACCTACCATAACATTCCATGTTTGTTGTCCTTCATCTCGCCTTCCTTCTTGCATCCCCCACCCCCCCCTTCCCCCTTCCTGGAGGTTCTAGAGGAGTTCTTTATTGGTTACACTGTCTGCGTTTCCTGCTGACATACCAGGTTGGTTAACCTTACATTGTCATTTCTTCCTTCCTTCCTACCTTGGTGTAAGAGCTTAGTAAAAAAAAATTTTTTCTTACTACATATGTCTAGTTTGGGCTGTTACAAATGAGATCTGGGTAGCTGCCGCTAGGCATGTTGGGATAAGGGGTAGCCTCGAACCAGTAAAAGCTCTCGAGCTATTGTATATCGGCCGAGTTGGAGCTGAAGATCAGCTCCGAACCCAACCAGCAAGAAGGAAGGCGAGATGAAGGACAACAAACATGGAACATTATGGTAGGTACATAACTTCTTTTTATTACCTCTCTGTACTCCTTCCTTATTACAACAGTGGTTGAGTGTAATGCCCCATTTGGTTATGTACCTCTCCAAACACCTGCACTAACTGGAAAGTCCACAGAAATACCTCACAAAAAGAATTCATGGCCTCCAACACCTGTCCTATGTGGACAGACTCAAATCAATATCATTCAACTCTGTATCGTACAGATTGCTTAGAAGTGATCTGTGTTTCGCCTACAAGGTGATGTCAGACACTGCCCTACTGGAGATGCTCCATATCCATAAGTCTAACTCCTCACTTATTACCTGCTCGAAAGGCATAAATGTAATATGCGACATCAACAAAACCTGCTGGAGAGAGACAGCTTTGTCTCCCAGAGACTGCCCCATCTCTGGAATAAACTTCCTGTGCATGTCAAACAGAGTACCTTGCTGACCCTCTTCAAGTGCAAGCTTGATGAGTGGATGGGAAACCAAAAATTTGTCCCAGGGGTTACACTTGTGTCCCTCACTGACAGGGGCAACAGGTGCTGACTGAAGTTTCTTTTTTCAGGATAAACTCTTGGCTAGGCTTGTAAGGACCCCAGGGCAGTTAGCCTAGTAACCTCCTTTGATCCTATGAGAAGCAACAGAATTCAAGGCATGCAGTGCAATTTAAATGAGGCAGAAGAAAATGTTGCATTTATAGCATGGGTAATACCTGCAGTAGGTTATCCATGGATTTAATGGGTTACAAATAATGCAGAATTCTTTGTTTTCTTGGAATAGACAAGAACATCTGTTGTGGAGAAGTGAAAGTGCTGTTGCAGACTGTTTGAAAATGTGGGTCATGAGTATAACTGTGCATTTTCTTTCTGGTAACAGGTTGTGTCCTTCTCTTTGTTTTCTCAGGCAGAACAAGTTAGAAGAAGCACTTCTTTTTTCTGGACAGTTTACAGATGCCCTTCAAGCCCTGGTGGATTGGCTGTACAAGGTAGAACCACAGCTTGCTGAAGATCAGCCTGTACATGGAGATCTGGACCTGGTGATGAATCTTATGGATGCACACAAGGTATGAGTCATAGATAAATGATCCTCCATGAGGGAAAGTAGTTTTTATCTGTAGAGAGGTAACATAATTTATTTAAGGTTGAGAAACAGCTGGAGTTGAGAGTACAAATGCAGTGTTGGTGATTTTGCATATTGCTCTATAAATTGTTTGTGTGTCATGCCTTAATATGGCTTACTGCATAAGATCTGCAGGATTTTTTATGTAGCAGCATGCATCCTATACACCACTGAGGGCATCCAGTAATACTTTGATTGCAGACTTCTCTGATAGCTGCTGCTGTTGGACAGATTTGTTGTCACTCCTTTCTTTCCTGTCTTCATTCAACCTAAATTTCTTTTGTTGTGTGAGAGAAGCCAGCTTATGCTTTTCTTTGTTTTCATCAGTTTATTTCTAAATGGATGCTAGACTGTTTTCAAAGTTACTGTTGTGACAACAGTTTAATGAAACAGAGTAAATATTGTCTTTGTGTTCCCTGTGTTAGTTTGGATCATAAAGCATCATATGCCTAGTGGACTTAGTACTCATTCATGTCACCACCCTTTATGCAAGAAGGCTCCAAGGGATGTCACAGAGAAGTGGCTAGCCTTTTTTGGAACCTTAACCATTTTTTCTTTTTGCATTTAGCACAGAATGTGCAATAATATGCTGGGTTGACAGATTAAGGTGGAGGTGGTAGGGCTTTTGGAGCCTGCAGTACATGATGATTATCCTCTTATGTGTGACAGGTGAGAATGTGGTTTTCAGGTACAGCTAATGAGGATAACCAGCAAGCTGTTTGTATTGTGATTTGGAAACTTGCTCTCTTAAGTGCCAGTGTTGCTTGCTTTGAAAAGGGGAAACAGCATATCAAAATAGTCTTGTTTTCACTATAATATATGATGGCTTTCCTCTTGCCTTTGCTAACTGAAGTGAGTGAGAGGAGGTTGCATTTTACATGTATGTTTAGTAGCACCTGGGGGAGAGGCCAGAACTTATCTTTGACCATCTTGCCCCTTTTCAGTTGTCTGTTGAGCCTCCGGGCCAGAGCTTGCTAGTTGCACTCAGGATCAGAGACTCTTCTTTGCAGCCCTCCCCCCTCCTGTGGTCAGTAAGATCCTCTTGGTGGCTGTCACCACCCCAAGACTCTTAAGCTATTCTCATAACTTCAGGCAGTTGTTGAATATATGGCGGAGCAGCTCCTTGCAAGTATGAAAAAGCATCCTTAGGGGAAGGATGGATTGATGTCAACACCATGCCCTTCACAGGCTGATCATCCTCCTGCTGCCTTTTATACTGGTCAGTTCCTAAGCATCACTCAGCTTCTGTATTAATTGGGTCTGTGCTGTATCCCTCCCATGTCAATCAAATATATGCACTTCACAACCTGGAGGTAGCATTAGATAAGAGTTTCTCTTCCACTCTCCTCCAGGAATGAGATTCAGAGAATCCAGAGACCCTGTCTCACAGATGGATAAAGACAATATGGTCTCTCCCTCCCCAACTGACCTTTCTGTTGAAGAAACCCTCAGGTTTCCAAAGTATTTTACTGACTGGCTTGTGAGACTCTTACCTCATCCACTCCTTTTTCTAAACCATCCAAACCACTTGTCTTGTGAAGGCCACAGTGATGGCAAGCTTACCAGAGCAGCTCAGACTTTCCTAGCCACAGCAAAATTCTGCAGCTTGTTTTGTGGGATTGCTACATGTTCCCAGACAAGCTGCGATATGTACACCCTTCTGTGTGTCCCTGTACTTCAGTGGGCCATGCCCACTACACCTCCTGTGGGAGATGTCCAGTAGGTACACTTACACATTATGCAAGTCACCTCAGCAGAGTCCCCTCAATATAAAAGAGCAACTAATGTAGTCAGGGTTCTTCTTGCATTGCTAGTCTGTCATGGAGAGTGAGTGGATTTGTGATGGATCCACAATCTCATCCTTTCATTCGTTAGGTGAGGACAGGTACATAGACTGGCCAGTGAAATGAGAGTTTTGTTCTATGAGTAATTTCTCACTTCACCATAGTTCAGTGCAATACCTGTAGTGATTCTGCCGCACTCACTCAGTGGTAAGTATTTCCAGTCTGTCTATCTTCAGTTACAAACAAGATGCCAAACCACGCTACCTGTGGTATCTATTTCTCCCTCACATTCAGAGTGAAGTCCACTCTCCTGGAAGAGAACCATGACCTCCGCTTTGAAGATGTTACTTTGCATCTTTTCATCTTCTCCTGCAATGCAGTAAATTGCTTCCTTGGATGCTGGAGTCCACAGTTACTTGAATTGAGGTTGAGGACATCATTATTTGAAAACGGCAAATGTGCAACTATTAGTCTGAAGTAGGTTACTTCATTTGTCTTCAACCTGTGGGTCTTCGGATCCGCATAGGAACTGACAGAGCCACATTTTCCAGCTATGGCTCAGAGCTCCATGCTCCTCCCCTTATCCATAATGCCCCCCTGTCTCCCTTCTCCCCTCGGATCTCGTTTGCTGCCTGAGAGTGAACAAGCGTGGTCCGAGCTCCAGAGTGTTGTTTTCAGTGTTTGTAAGCGTATATTTTTCTATTTTAGCTTTCTCTTGACTTTTCCTTTCTCTTGAGCTTTTCTGTACCTTCCCGGGGTGCATTTAGTTATTTAAAAAAAAAAAGAGAGAGAGAGTAGCCTTTCCTTTCTCATTCTCATTCTCTTTTCTTGCTTTTCTTGTGAGCGTGTGTGTGTCTGGGCCGGCTGAAGGGATGGTGCCCCAAAGCCCGGTTTCAGAAAGTGCACAGGGTGTGGCCATAAGCTTTCCCCGGCAGATGGCCACATACTGTGTGTGGTCTGCTTGGAGGCTGAACATCTCCAGTCCCCCTGTCTTATTTGCGCTGGGTTTAACCCCAGGGCATTTAAGGACAGGCGCGGGACAAATTGATCCTTAAGGGCCTGTTGCCCTCTTCTTCCGGGATCTGCAGTCCACTCTTCCCCTGCAGGGAAAGCAGCGGCTGATGCTCCGTCGTCTTCTTCCCCGGCCTCTGGGACTCTCACTCCCGCCAAGAGGTCCAGGGAAGGGGATCAGGTTAAGAAGGACCAGCCTCACAAGTGATCCTTCGAGCGCTTGTCGCAGACCGGCCCGGCATCGAAAGTGAAGCCTGTATCCAGGCCTGTGACTCCTAGGCTCAGGTACCCTAGTTTTTCACCTGAGCCCGAGGAACAACAAAGCCGGTCTGTGGTCAGCCCCCCCCCTCCCACCGGCACTCACATCCGATTTTGGTGGCGTTGTCCTGCTCCACTCAGAGCCTCTCAGAAGCAGAGATGGGGAAGATGATGTGGAGGTTTATCTGCACTCAGATACAGATGACGGTTTTGCCGGGGCCTTCTCCCTCCAGAGCAGGTCCCTTCCAACCCGTGTTCTGTCCTATTACTCCTTTTCTGATCCGACCAGCGGTTTTGGAGTTGTTGGATCCGAGGACGATCGGGGTCAGCTCCAATTGTACACCTGTACCTCAACGCCAGCCAGTGCCTTGAGTTTGTCAGATTGGATGGGATTGGATCCGAGCTCTCGGAGCCATAACCTCAGGGTCGGATCCAAGGGGGTGTTGTCTGCTCTGAGTCTGTTGGTGAGGAGCATCCCTCTCGGTGTCTTGGCTCCAGCAGCTTTTCTCCGACTCCCCTGTTGGGTCAAGGGGGAGTAGCTTCCATCTTTTATGTCCAGGAGGCAAATTCCCCCTCTGCTTTCGACATGGTGGAGAGGCCTCTCGCCGGGTTGAGGCCTCAGACTATCTCATCCTCTGAATCTGTCCAGACCCCCCTGGCTCTGAGTGTGGTTCCGGCCATCTTGCCCTGTTAGGGACAGCCTGTGCTTGTAATGCCCCAGGTAGTTCCACCTTCAGAACAGCCCATTTGCGAGGCCTCCCCAGACTGTCCTCATGAGGAGGCCCCCCCCCACAAACATACGTGTAAAATGAGGTACTTGGACTCTCCACCAGAGTCCCTCATGGAAGACACGGATTTGGATGAAGTGAAAACTTCCTCAAGGTCACCCCCCAAGGATGTCTCCTTTGGGGACATCATGGAGCTCCTCATTCCAAGGGGAGGGTGGTCCACCCCAAAGCCAACCTCGGACGAGTCCATGTTTCTGGAGGCATTCGGCACAGGCCCATCTACCTCTTTGGTGTCCCCTCCTACCGACCCACTTGTGGAGCTAATAACATCTTGGTCTTGGAAGGAGCCGGACACTGTAGAGCCAATCCCTAAGTGGGCAGATAAGGTTTTGAGCCTCCCCTTGGACAAGCTTCATTGGTACTAGGGGTCCCGTGTAGATGCTATGATGGTGGTGGTGGCCACCAAGAAGGAGCTCACTCAGGAGAGCTCCACAGTCCATTCTCTTGACCAAGAGTCGAGAGCATTAGATCGCTTTGGGAAGCAAGTTTATGCTTCAGCAAACTCCTCTGTGAGGGTGCTGAACTGTATGGCACACGTCATCTGACTCCAGAGAGATCTTGTTAAGGAAATCATGGAGTCAACCCTAGGGTTCATGTCGGCAGGGGACAGGAAGACGTTCGATGCACGAATGGCCACCCTAAAAGCAGTAGCCAACATATCCATGCATTTGCCCTCCCACATTATGGAGGGAGCCGCATGGACAGCAGAGACGGGCATTGTCATCCGACTTCACGCTTGGCTCCACCTATGTCAGTTTATGGAGCCCTTCAAGGCGCCTTTTATCCACGACCCTTACGATGGTTCTTCCCTGTTCGGGAAGATGGTCAGAGAAACTTTGGTCTAGAGCGAGGACAGGAAGACACTGTCTGCCATCGGGATCTGCTTCTCTCCACCTCAAAGGTCCTTTTCCAGGAACCAGCGAGGCCCAAAAAAGATGTGGTTCTGCAAGTCTCAGGCATTTTCCCAGGATGCTCAGGACTTGCCTTCCCCCAGAGGCAGGGGTGGATTTGACAGACGCTGGCCTAGAGGCAGCAGGGGTCCTAAGTATTTCGGGATCCAGGAATCCTTCTTGGATAAAACCGGGCAGCAGTCCTGAGGGGTTGCCCAACTGTATTTCTCTGGAAGCAGTTGTGGGTCGTTTGTCGCTACACCCTTTAGCATGGGAGTCCATAACAACAGATCAATGGGTGTTGCGTATCATATCTAGAGGATATTCCGTTCCAGGACCCTCCCCCATCCAACAAGACCCTCCCAGATGTCCCACCCACGCAGCGGGAGGAGGCAGCAGTACAAATAGATTCACTGCTAAGGAAAAGAGTCATCCAACCAGTCCCCCAGACCAGTCCAGATCCGGAGTTTATTCCATGTTCTTTTTAGTGCAGAAAAAGATGGGGAACCTCAGTCCAATCTTGGATCTGTCCAAATTGAACCTGTCTGTAACCAAGACAAAATTCTGGATGGTCACGATTCAATCTTCCCTGGCCTATCTGCAGGCCAGAGACTGGATGTGCTCAATTGATCTCCAGGATGCGTGCTATCACATCAAGATGGACAGGCGCTCCCAGAGGTTCCTTTGCTTCTGGCTGGGAGCCAATCATTGTCAATTTCGAGCCCTTCTCTTTGGTCTCACCACAGCCCCCCGTGTGTTCACCAAGGTAATGGCAGTAGTAGCGGCTCACCTGAGGCTTCAGGGTATTCAGGTCTTTCCGTACCTGGATGATTGGCTCTTTACTGCCCCTTCAGAGCATCTACTTTGTCAGGCCAGGGACTCCTTCATTCTGCTAGCCAACAAGTTGGGCATCACAGTCAACATGAACAAATCTGCTCTACTCCCAGTTCATGTTTTGGATTTCATCGGGGCATGGCTGGACACATTACAAATGATGGAGTTCCTTACATTAGACAGGATACACAATCTGAGGTTACACGTCTTACACATTCTTCAGACCTAGTTACTGACAGCCAAGGCAGTTTTAAGAGCATTGGGGTCTATGGAGGCCATGATCAATATTCTTCCAATGGCGTGCCTTCATATGAGAGTTTTACGGTGGACACTTGTGGTTCAGTGGTCCCTGTTAGATCTCCCATTGTCCTTTCTGGTGAGAATCTTGAGAGCGTGCAGGGACTCACTTTGGTGGTGGATTCAGTCTGCAGATCCCCTCAAGGGACGTCCGTTCCAACCTGCCTTTCCCAAGACCACGGTGACCATGGACACCTCCCTATTAGGATGAGGGGGGGGGCATTTCTCAGGAAGGACAGTCCAAAGCATGTGGTCCCCTTCCAAGACCTTTCTGCACATCAGTGTTCTAGAGATGAGAGCGGTTCTCCTTGCGTTGCAGGCCCTTCATGCTCATCTTCCTCTAGGAACAATTGCAATTCAGACGGACAATATGTCAGTGGTCTGGTGTATTAACAAACAAGGGGGGGAACCAGATCTTATCCCCTGTGTCGAGAAGCCATGAGAGTGTGGGAATGGGCGATCTTCACCGGCCGTTTTCTGGTGGCAACACACATTCCGGGACAGTCCAACATTCTAGCAGACAGGCTCAGCAGATCTGTCTTGATGCCTTACGAGTGGTCTGTGAACCCTTCAGTAGCGGAACAGATCTTTCTAGAGTGGGGTTGTTCTTGCTGCGATCTCTTCGCATCTTCTTCTAACGTGAAATGCAGTGAGGTTTTCACTCTGAACCCCCCAGAGACGCTTTGATTCATGCTTGGCCTCCCGGTCTTCTTTATGCATATCCTCCTCTTCCCTTGATGTCGAAGTTTCTGCAGAAAACCCGAAGGCTGGGAGCACTGTGATCCTCATCGCCCCGTTCTGGCCTCGACAGGTTTGGTTTCCGTTACTCAGGTCTCATCTAGTTGTTCCACCATGGACTTTGGATCCGGTTCTGGATCTTCTCTCGCATCCCTTGGGGATCCTACACCCAGACCTGGACAGTCTGAAACTCGCTGTTGGCTGCTCCGGTTCCCATGATTATGATTATGATTATTAGGACTCCCAAACTTCTTTTTGACCTCATCCCACTCTTATAACCTTTCCATCTCTGGTTATTTGCTCCCAGTACTTTGTTTCCTTTGCTGTAAATTCCAGCCCTGTCTTGCCTGTTTTCTTTATCCCTACTGGCAGCCATCCCTATTGGGAGGATCACAGTTTTGATAAAAAAGTTAAAGGTTAACAGTATGGTTATAACAGTGTCACTTGTTTTCTGAAATTTTGGGTGGGGACTGTCTGACTCTGGTTTGTCAAAAGAACTAGCCATCTTTAGCATATTATTAATGTTCTCTATACAGAGTCTTAATGCACTGCAGACTTTGTTTAGGTTGTTGCCCTTTACATTCTTTGATCCATTATTGCGTGAAAACTGTATACTATCAAGCTGTATTAACATAAAACTGTGAAAACCTGTTTTACCCTGAGTTTGAAGGAAATTAACTTATATGCTTGTATCAATTTTGTAAACTTGTAATACCATTGAAATCTATGTAAGAACGCAAAGAACTGTACTGGAGCTTTTCTCCCTGCGCCTCCAAAAGGGCAGTTGCTCAGTTGGACTTTCTTGGTAAACAAAGACAAATAAGTAAATAAGGCACTTGACAAATGATTCCATGCATACAATATGTATTACTATTCCTTTAGTTTTATGTTTGGAATTGTAAATGTGTTTGTGTTCTCTGATTAGTTGTTTATTTATAATCCTTTTTCTCGACTTTCTTTTTACCCTGAGATGATTCATGAGTGCAGTACTCTGATGCTTGGTGCCGCAGCAAAAAAAAAAAAAATGAGAGTAAGACTTATGATGCAGTCTTATGTTGTAACTTGATACCCAATAATGTCATGACTTAAGACTACATTTCTGTGTGTTCCCAGAAGGATGTCCGGCTACTAAAAGAGAGGCTCGGAAAGGCATTCATTTTCAGATGTTTTCCACCCCCATTGCAATTCCTGTAGAAGGGACTCATGCAGCATGTTTATCACCTAATGTCCTCCTCACCTCTTACAAAAACCTTTTTCTCTCCCTTTAAAATGTTCTCGGTTCCTTCCCACTTTCAAAGTTAATTGTAGAAGTATATTGTTGCATAATTTCCAGTATGGAATCTTTGTGGACAAATTTCTTGAAGGCCAGTAGTCCATAAGTTTACTACTAACTTGTAACTGTATTATGGTTGTATCTATTTTATGGTTTCAGCTAGCAGCACTTGCCCTAATTCTGTGTGTGTGTGTTCTAATTTTTATGTTTGCATGAACTGTAGAATGACATATGAGGTGAACAACTACTTAGGCTTCCCTTTTGCATCTGGTGGGTTTTTGCATCTGGTGGGTTTACGTAGATAGAGTGGAGGATATGTGCAGCTGTAAAGCTTTTCTATGCAGTAGAGTTGAATAGGTTGTTGCTTAGTGAGTTCATGATGTTTAAATCCTAAAGAAAAAGATTTTGGCCACTGAAGGTTGGACCACTGTTAATTCACTGGTAATTTATATTAATCATTCTGGCACTCACTCTGGGGACATTCAGGGAGTGAGCTTTCAAGCTACACTTTGACATCAGAAGAGCACTTTGGCAGTGGGAACTTCTGCTCAGTGTGTTATGTACCCCCCCCCCCAATCTCTCTGTAGCAGAGAAGGAGGAATAAATTGTAGGCAACACTGAGCAACTGCTGCTCATCATTGTTAAAATAACTCTGGCTGGTAAAATGCCAGTGAAGCTAGCATCACCCAAAGGTAGTATATACTGTTATGGTGACTACATCACACAGCTGTACTGTTATTGAGACCATGTCAGTAAATAGGTGCTGATCTGTGTCATCTCACTTCTGGGGATAGAGATTCTTGAGATATCCTCTTAACTGTCTGTGGATTTTCTGTCACCTTCAGAGGTCTGTCCAGTCACATACAAACTAAAGACTGAGAGGAAGAACTATCCCTTCTTTTATTCAGTGGGCTGTAACATTTTTATTTTCATTGGGGGTGTGGGTATACTGTCACTGCAGACTTGTTTGGATTCTGTTGATAGTGATGGCTGAGTGCTATATATATATATATATATATATATATATATATATATATATATATATATATATATTGCTTGCTGACTGAGTTGCTTTTGAAGGTGTAGTATTGGCAGCAGTTGCAAACTCGGTGTGTGTGTGCGCGTTTAATTCTTCCTGGTTTATGGTGTGCTGTAATGACTGCTGCTGTAGAGAGAAATGCAGGCGGAGGATAACAGCCTTCCTAAAGGTCTCTCTCTTTTTTCTAGGAGCAGTCAGACTGTGACTTTGCCAACAAGAATTTTTGAAATGGCAAACAAAACATATGCATTGTATAATGTATGTTTGTAATGAGGAGCATGTTATTGTTTCTTTTCTTTTATGTAAGTGTTTGCCTGTGTCTTAAGTGGCAATTCAATAAATTAGTATTGGATGGCATGAGCTGAGGATTGATTGAAGTTATCCAAAAGAAGGGAATTTGACTGTGTATTGTCAGATCAAGTATAATAGCATATAGCAGTATGGCATCATGTTACTTCATCATTTACAGATTAGCCAGTTTGTTTCTGACAAATTTGAAGTTATTTTTTAACGCATAGCCTAATGGATGAAATTATTTTAAAAGTATGCAGTTGTATCAGTGCTTTTGGTAAGCAAGCATCTGTACTGTTCCACATGATTTAGAAAAATGAAGTTTATCTTCAGATACAGAAAACATTAGGTGCCTGATGTAGTCAGGGATACTTTTATAATAATGTTTTAGCTATTTTTGCTTGAGGTTCTGTCTCTTTGTTTATGTTTGTGTATGTATGTACAGTGTCTGAGACAAAAACTGTGTGAAGAACTGTGATTGCTAAATACTGACAAATGCATGGAGAATGGTAGACCAAGGCGAAACAAGAAAAAAAAACAATGGGACAGTGCTGAAACTAACCCATCTGCATAGCGTTATGGTTAAGGATAGGGTTAGTTTTAGTGTAATGTTTAGGGTTTGAGTTAGTCTTCCCTGCCATACCTTTATTTGTGTGCTAACCCTAGATGTTAAGTTGTCTATCTCGCCTTCATTCTTGCTGGATGGGTTCGGAGCCGACCTCGGCTCCGACTCGGCCACTCTAAAAGCTCGAGAGTTGGTTCCACCGGCTCGAAGCTCCCCTTATATCCCACAATGCTAGGCGTGAATTACCTCAGATCTCGTTTGCCGCTACAGCGATCGAGGTGTTTGGTTTCTACCTGCTTCAGGTGAGTTATTGTAGAATAAGTATAGTCTACTTAACCCCCTTTTAATTTAATTCATTATTGTTATTTCCCTTAGTTTAGTGGATTCAGACCCTCCTTTTTCCTGTTTTTCCACTCTTTCTTCCACAAAGAACTTTTGTTCTTCCTTCAGGCCTTTGGGCCTTTCCATCCCCTTAGGGAGTGTTTGTGTTTCTTATTAGGGAACTAAAAACTTGGGATAGTATAATTTTTAGTTATAATTGTTTGAAATTTAGTTTGGGTATAGTGTAGTCAGTGTGTTTGAGTGTGTGTTTGGTTACACTTTCCTTAACAATGTCTAAGGATTCAAAGGTCTCAGGCTTCAAGAAGTGTGACTCGTGCTGTCAGAAAATGTCTCTGACAGACGGTCACACTTCTTGTGTGTACTGCCTGGGACCTTTACACCTGCAGGACTCTTGTGCTGTATGCCATGGCTTCAGCCCTAGAGTCCTGCAGGAAAGAAAACAAACTAATACTAAGAGGTTTGCTTAAGCCTGAAGGTTCCCTTACTGCTACCTCGGGAAAACCTTCCAAGGCTTCTAAGTCCTCGACTCCAGTTTCTGAGTCGAGGCCTAAGGCTTCGAAACCTACTGCTACATCGGCTCCGGCTGGAGCCGATGAGTCTTTGACTACAGCTTCTGTGGTTCCCTCGGCTCCGGCTGGAGCCGAGGTATTGGAAATTCCTGGGTCGGCTCCGATCAGACCATCGGAGCCGACATCTAGAAAGAGGTCTAGGTCACCATCCCTTGGCTCCGTTCATTCGGCTCCAGCGTCTCCCTTGCTGTCTGAACAGAGCCATAGATCTCACTCCTCTAGGTCATCGAGGCTCTCGGATCATGACCTTCAGAGGGTAGTGAGTCGACTTCTAAAGTCCGAGGCACTGGCCCAAATGCTTCAGAGCCCGACTCCTCAGTCGATGCTTCAACCTATTCCTCAAAATATTCCTCCTCTGACTCCTTTGAGCTCGGAGCCGGGGCGTCTCGGAACCGAGACTGTGGTAGCGTCGGAGCCGATACAATTGTCTTCGGTTCCTTCGTCGGCTCCGATTTCTTCCTTTGAAGAATCTCGGCGCCGGACTTCCCTCGTCGGCTCCGAGGGGGTGAGTGGCATCGGACCCTTGTCCAACCCCGCTCTCCCTCTCGGTGCTTCGGCACTGGTGAGTTCGGCTCCGACATCGGCCTCGGAGCCATCTCTGTCGGTGCCGAGGGGGGTTCTTAGCTTCTCGGAGCGGGGACCTCTGGCTCTGCCTGACAGGGGTGCGTTCGAGGTCATGCGGAGTGTGTTGGAACCTGGTTCAACTCCACAGTCGGCTCCGTCCGCCCCTCCCTCTTCGGTGCCTCAGGTGATGTCTACTCTCTCCCTCATCCCTGACCGCAGAGAGCCAACTCTTCAAGAATCCCCTGTGGGATTTCATCCTCTTCGAGGCCTCTCCTGATTTGGCAGGGGAGCCCCCTAGGAAGAGAAAGTGTAAGAGGAAACACATAGACTCACCTGAGTCTGTCACCTCTGACACAGATTTAGAGGATTCTGAGGGTTCCCCGTTCCCCTTCTGAAGATGTCTCCTTCGCAGACATTCTAGAGATCCTTAAACAGAGGGGAAATTGGCCAGCCCTTAACCCTTCGGAGGATGAATCTGTGTATCTTGAAGCGTTCGGCTCTCGCCCTTCCACCTCCTGGGTGTCCCCCCCCTTTGACCCCCTCATGCAGGTGGTAGCAAAGAAGGCCTGGACGGCTCCTGACTCAGTGGACCCCACCCCAGGAGACCTTCAAAGTTTATAACAGCACCCACTGATAAACAATTTCTGACCAAAGGAGTTACTGTGGATGCTATGGTGGTAGCTGCTGCCACCAAGAAGGAACTAGCTGATCCTTCAGTGCCTGTCCATCCCCCTAATAAGGAATCTAGGTCTATGGACAGGTACGGGAAGCGGATGTTTTCGTCAGCGACCTTTGCCATGCGTTAGCTGAACTACCTATGCCATTTCACTCGTCTCCAAAGAGACTTGATCAAGGAAGCGAGTGAGATGTTGAAGGATCCTACGGCTGCGGGTTTTCAGGACAAGATGAACGCCCAGCTGGCTACCCTGAATTCTATAGCTAACTCCTCCATGCGCCTCCTTTCATATGCGGCTGATGGAGCGAGCAGAGCCGCAGGGACAGGTGTCGCTTTACGCCGGCATGCCTGGATGCGACTATGCAATTTTGCGGACCCCTTTAAAACGTCTTTCACTAATTCCCCGTTTGATAGATCATCTCTCTTTGGTCCTCAAGTGAAAGAAACCTTGACTAGGTGCGAGATGGATGGCAAAACTCTGTCTGCCGTCGGAGTCCGTTTTTCTACTCCTTCTAGACCTTACCCCAAAGGCCAGAAAAGTGGAAAAATGTGGTTCTGCAAACAATCTCAAGGGAATTTGCCTGACGCACAGAGTCGGTTCCCCTCCAGAGGCAGAGGAGGGAACAATAATGGTAGACGTCGCCCCAGAGGCAGAGGGGGTCCGCAGAACCAGGGCAATCGAGAAACTTTTTCCGATAAGCCCTTCCAGCATCCTTGAGGTGTTGCCCGACTGTCCACCTTCGGAGGCAGTCGGGGGAAGATTGTCACTGTACCCAGAAGCCTGGCTATCCCTAACTCAAGACAAGTGGGTGCAGTCCATCATTTCCGAAGGCTATTCCATTCCCTTTGTTCGCATTCCAAACCAATCAAAAAAATCCCTTCCAGATGTTCCACCCACTCAAAGGGATCTTGCAGCTTTAGAAATTTCAAAGTTGCTTGCAAAAAGAGCAATTCAGCCAGTTCCAGCAGACCAGCAAGGATCCGGAATCTACTCCAAGTTCTTTTTAGTTCCGAAGAAAACAGGGGACTGGAGACCAATTTTGGATCTCAGTATCTTGAACAAGTCTGTCAAGAAAACAAGATTTCGGATGGTCACGCTACAGTCCATACTTCCCCTATTGGGAAAGGAAAACTGGATGTGCTCTATAGACCTTCAGGATGCGTACTATCATATAAAAATGAACAGACGCTCCAGAAGATTCTTCCGCTTCAGGCTGGGAACCAGTCACTTTCAATTCAGAGCCCTGCCCTTTGGACTCACCACTGCCCCCCGGGTGTTTACCAAATGCATGGCAGTGGTAGCTTCTCACCTGAGACTTCAAGGATTCCAGGTGTTTCCATATTTGGACGACTGGCTCCTCACAGCTCCCACCAAGCATCTTCTTCTAGTGGCCAGAGACTACACCTTTCGCATTTGTCAAAAGTTAGGCATATCAATAGATTGCGAAAAGTCTGTTTTGTCGCCTTGTCGTGCTATTACCTTCATAGGCGCAAATCTAGACACAGTCAACATGTCTGCGAGACTAACAGATCAGAGAATAACAGACATACGCAAACTGGTCTCTCTTCTCTTCAACAGCAACAGAGTCAAAGCCAGATTAGTTCTGAAAGTATTGGGGATTATGGCGTCTGCTATCCCTCTACTTCTATTAGCCAGATTCCACATGAGAATCCTTCAATGGATGCTCTTCACACAATGGTCATACCAGCAACTTCCGATGTCCCACACCATTATGATTACGCAAACATGCAAGAATCATCTTCTGTGGTGGATGTCTTCCCCTCAGCTCTTCCTGGGAAGAGCCTTTGTTCCTCCCCCTCTGGTTGCTACTCTGACAACGGACGCCTCCCTGATCGGGTGGGGGGGCATTATCAGGGCAGAACTGTCCAGGGCATATGGCAACCAGACGAATGCCACTTGCATATAAATGTTCTAGAGATGAGAGCAGTGCTTTTAGCGTTGCAAGCCCTTCAAGACTCTCTCCCCTCGGGAACGATAGCAATCCAGACGGACAATATGTCTGTAGTGTGGTATATCAACAAACAAGGCGGAACCAGGTCCTATCCCCTATGTCGAGAAGCACTCAGACTGTGGCAATGGGCGATTTCTTCTCAGCGGTTTCTGATAGCAACGCACATCCCCGGGAAGTCCAATCAAATCGCGGACAAGTTGAGCAGAGCTATCCTCATGCCTCACGAGTGGTCTCTGAAAGATTCTATTGTGGAAAAAATATTTCTCAAATGGGGTCAGCCTTGCTGCGACCTTTTTGCTACTCCCCAAAACAGCAAGTGCAAAGATTATTTCACCCTCTTCCCCTTACCAGGCCAGCCCAGCAGAGACGCTCTAGTCCAAGTTTGGCCCCGGGGACTTCTGTATGCATTCCCTCCCTTTCCACTAATCTCTCAAGTGATACAGAAAGCTATCGCTCAGAAGGCCTCATTGATCCTCATTGCTCCTTACTGGCCTCGACAGGTTTGGTTCCCCTTTCTACATCAATTTCTGTTGGAGCAACCCTGGCATCTGGACCTAGTTCCAGATCTTTTGATCCATCAGTTGGGTCAGTTTCATCGCTCCCTAACATCTCTGAACCTCACTGCTTGGTTCCTCCAGTTCCTACCTTAGCCAGGCTTCCTCAAATATCTCACACTGTTCGAGATATTTTAATAGCCTCACATAAATCTTCCACTCGAAAAATTTATCTTAGTAAGTGGAAACGTTTTGCCTATTGGGCTCAAGGAAGGGACTTAGATCCTTTCACTGCTCCCATCCAAACAGTTCTTGATTTTCTAGCTGAACTCTTTCATTCAGGCTCATCTCCTTCTACTCTCAAAGTTCAATTGGCAGCTATATCTAACTTTCATGTGGGCATTTCAGAGTCTGCCATCATGTCCCACAAGCTTTGCAAAGCATTTTTGAAGGGAGTTTTCCTACTCAGACCTCCTATAAGAAATCCTCCTCCTTCGTGGGACCTTAATTTAGTTCTCAGTTCCTTGATTCTCCCCCCTTACGAACCTGCAGCTTCCTGTTCATTAAAATTGCTATCATGGAAGACTCTCTTTCTGGTAGCTATTACTTCAGCTAGAAGAGTTTCAGAACTTCATGCACTCAGCTGTCGACCACCATATCTGTTGTTCCACAAAGACAGGGTATCCTTACGAACCAACCCATCCTTTTTACCTAAAGTAGCCTCTGCGTCAAACCTAAATCAAAGCATTGACCTCCCTGTGTTTTTTTCAGAATATTCTAATAGGTCTGAACAAAAATTGCATTGGCTAGATGTTCATCGTCAGTTAAGGTACTATTTAGATAGGACCAAACAATTCAGAAAAACTGACCAGCTGTTTGTCTCTTATGCAGAAGGCAGAAAGGGACTTTCTGTTTCCAAGGTATCACTATCTAGATGGCTAACATCTATGATTTCCATTGTTTATGAAATTAGGCACCAAAAGCTGCCTAACAAACCTAAGGCCCACTCCACCAGAGCTTTGGCTACTTCTATAGCCTTCCAAGACAGACTGCCTATTGACACCATTTGTGCAGCGGCTACTTGGGCTACTCCTCACACATTCATTTCACATTATAAGTTAGATTTAGCTTCTAGACATAGAGCTAACTTTGGTACCACTGTTCTCAAGAGTCTGTTCCGTTAGGCCACCCGGGACAAGGTGCTAGGGACGCGGTCCCATCCAGCAAGAATGAAGGCGAGATAGACAACTTAACATATAGAAGTTATGTTCTTACCATAACGTTCCATGTTAGTTGTCTTCTTCTCGCCTTCTTTCTTGCGTCCCACCCTCCTTCCCCCTGGCCTGGACAGACCTAGAGGAGTTTGATTGTGACCTCTCTTTCTACCACCTCTTTTGCTATAGGTATATGCTCTGCTGTGCATATTTTCCTGGATCAGGCTTCAGGTCACCTTTCCTCTTCCCTTTTTGTTTATAGAGGTGGACTCTCTTTTCCAGTTTTTCTGGTTTTATTATTAGCTGGGCCTAGCTCACAAACGAGATCTGAGGTAATGCACGCCTAGCATTGTGGGATATAAGGGGAGCCTCGAGCCGGTGGAACCAACTCTCGAGCTTTTAGAGTGGCCGAGTCGGAGCCGAGGTCGGCTCCGAACCCATCCAGCAAGAAAGAAGGCGAGAAGAAGGCAACTAACATGGAACGTTATGGTAAGAACATAACTTCTATTTCTATCTTCATCCCTAAACATTATGCTAAAAATACTCTTTTTCCTAACTTTACACTAAATAAGATACACACATACACATACAACACACACTGTGCACATTAACCCCTTCCATAACCCTTACTGCAACTCTGCCTGTAGTACACCTTCAGATATACAAACAACTGGAATGCAAAACATTCTTTATATATCAGGATGTTTCAGTGCTCCTACTCGCACACAATTAACCCATCCAAAAGTCTCCACTCGTAATTTGTCCTGTTGGTAGATTTTGGTAGATCAGTTGACAGGCACCTATATAATAGTGAGTGAGTGTAAATGTAAACAGTAGTGCCTGCCATGTTGGCCGTTATAGAGAATTGACAGACCACCTAGAGTTGATGAATTGGAGGGCCACCCTTCTGTTGGAAAACCTAATTATCCACCTTTGAGGGTACTGCTGCACTTAGAGTATAGCTCCATGTTGATTTTTTTTGTTATAGTTTTGCAGTGTTTTCAAAAAAATGTTCCCTTTCTTTGTAGTCAGTGATTACATATCTGATTTCAGAGCTACATATACCTGTACTTGAGAGACTTTGCATACTTGAGTTTTGTGTGTATATTTGTGTGTGTGTGTGTGTATGTGTGTGTGTGTGTGTGTGTGTGTGTGTGTGTGTGTGTGCGTGCATGTATGTATATATATATATATATATATATATATATATATGTATGTATATATACACATACACACACTCATACATATATACGTATATGTATATGTGCGCACTTGCATGTCCATGAATTTTAACCTAATTCTAGAAAAAAGCATTTTATTACTTAACTGACTGAAGCTATGACATCTTTGACATTCTGCTAAGTGTTTTATCAAATAAAAATTTTTTTTTTTTTTGCATTCTTGGTCCATCACGGGCCTTATTTTCTCCTTTAGTACCCCATCCCTAACACACACACTTGTAAAGACTTTGAGGGGGCATGGAATGGGATAACAGTGAAGGATGTCCTGTTACTTGTACATTGTGGTGGAGCGGTAGCGTTGTCGCCTCACAGCAAGAGGTTTTCTGGTTCGATTCTCGGCTGGGGTGCCTTCTGTGTGGAGTCTGCATGTCCTCCCTGCATTTGTGTAGGTTTCCTCCAGGTGCTCCAGTTTCCTCCCACATTACAAAGACATGAGTCTGGAGCGTTTCTCCTTCTAGACATCCCTTCTCCACTCCCAGTGGCATGAACGGTGAGTTTCCTTGTCTCCTCCAGAAAGATAACACTGTGTAGTGCACCCTGAGGCCATGTCCCTCCACTGCTCCATCTTCCTGCCTGACTCCTGTAGTGCAGAGGCCATTAGTGATGCAGCTGGGAATCCATTCCGTGTGCCACAGAGTTAAGCATCATACTGTAGTTAAATGTTGTAAAATAAAAGCTGCAGACTGCACTACTTTGACTTTAGGGTGGGGAGTCTGAGTGAAGTTGTAAGTTTTGTATTGCAGTTTTTTGCAAGTGATAAGTAACTTGCAATATTTTAAATTAATTTTGAAAAGCAGTATTTGGCATGGTAATACTTTTCTGTCTGGTCTGGAGCTGTGCTGTCTTCCTTTCCAATTTGAGACAGAGATGATATTGGCAGTCTAGAACATCTTTGTAGCAATAGGTGCTATACCCAAACTGTTGTTCATTGACTGGCACTGTGGATCCTTGTCACTGGGACTGAGGGGTTGTAGTGGAGCACTGGCATTTTACATTGTACTTTACAGCAATGGAAAAGATCTACTGAAGAAAAAAATGGTTTGATTTATATGTTGTATGACACTGTTGAAGCTGCCTGTTAATAGCTTTGTGACTTGCCAGCTGTCAAAGTGTAGTACTTAACAGCTTGGTTTAATAGCTGTTTGAGTGTGGCATTTAACTGTTTTTGACAACTGTCAAACATGGCATTTAGTCTGCTAGTTTACTGACTGGATTATGGAACTGATAGAGCCTTACAGTGGTATGATTTGACTCTTTAGAGTCTTTTGTCATATCTTTTTTTTAAATCATTTTCTAAATCTATATAAACAGTGATATTTCCAGAGACTATGCTGCTTTTCTTACATTTGCTGCACCACCAGTTTTGCAGTGCAAACCCTGATCATTTTATAGCATAAATATCATTGCATTTTAGATGTATTTTCTCACTGTCTTTCTCTCAATTTTGTTAGGTCTTTCAGAAGGAGTTAGGGAAGCGAACTGGCAGTGTTCAGGCACTTAAACGTTCTGCCCGTGAACTCCTTGAGAACAGTCGTGATGATACAACGTGGGTGAAAGTACAGCTCCAGGAGCTCAGCACTCGCTGGGACACAGTTTGTAAACTCTCTCTCTCAAAGCAGAGCAGGCTGGAGCAAGCACTGAAGCAGGTAAGAAAAGAAGAAAGCAGTTCTTGCCACCATAGAACATTACCACTCACTTTGTAAATTTCTTACTTGTGTTGAAATGTATGGTTGATTAGAAAGAGATCATGTACAAATCCCCCACCTTTGCTCACTGCTTCTTGTCTTCGGTAAACAGCATACAGTTAGAGACTAATAATGTGTGTGTGTGTGTATTTTGTTGTGTTGTAGATTTCACAGTCCAGCAGTGGATATTTGTTCACAGTTGCATTTTACATACTTCTTTTAGACATCCCACTGCATGCAACAGTTACAACTTGCAGTGGGTTTCTGACTTGCACCCACTTCTATAGTAACTTTTCCCTGCTCTTCACTATTTCTGCTAATTCATCAACAGCAAGAACTGTATTTATTAGGTAGTCATAGGTGTGCACTTGGCTAATGACCACTGGAGACTTTTTAAGTTTATCCATGCATCCCAAATGTCTGACAAGTTCTAGTACCGTTGGTGAGTGTGTAAGGAGGTGCTAGGGAGATGAAACATGTATAAGCAGGGGCCTGGAAATGAGTCATTTACAGGCTGGCAGTATCCATTGGAGATAAAGGTGCCACACCAGGGATGAATTTCATGTTTCTCATCCAGTTGTCCAAGTTACACTTGAATTGGTTTAGGGAAGAACTCTGCTTTACCTGGATGTGGGGAGCCTGTTACAGAGAAGGGGTAGTCTCTAGAATACATACTTGTCTCTCCAGTCTATGATACTTACTTGTCTTTCCAGTAGGTCCTAGTTATATCACAGGCAAGGTTTAAGTCTTTAGAATAGGTAATTCTGGTGCTGTTTGTTTTGCAGATATGATGGTGGTCCATCAGGGTAGAGTCCGACAATTTATTTATTTATTTTTATTTTACATTTGTTTACTGGGAGTGTCTGACTGAGCCTGAAAAAGGCCTGCTCTCAGCAGAGGCCCTGGGACAAAAGCTCCAAGTTGCACTTTACGTAATGTTACATAGAATTAAAAAAGAGTAATAGGTTTGCATAGGAAACAGTGGTACAAATGATTAAAAAGTAAGCAAAAAAGCAAACAGTAATTCAAATAGTGCAGTAGGCATGGTTAGTCACACATTACACATTGTAATTGCTAGTAGTAGACTGCAACACAACAGAAATAGAACAGTACATTTATATATTTCCTCTTATGAGAAATGGGATGGCATTATAACAAGTGAAGCAATTAGAATAAAGCTATAGAGTAAAGAAGTTGGAGATAGGTTTTAAATGAAAGAGTTAGGGGGTGTAAAATATAGGATGAATAATATAAGAATTTACTGAGGGGTCACCCTGGTGATGAGCAGCAGCATAGCCAGTTATTAGTCAAATGGGTCTTGAGAAGAAGTTTGAATTTGAAGGTTAGCTATGCTAAGAAAGGGCTGGAGTATTGAGTTCCAGAGTTTGGAGATGTGCTGTCAGAAGGTGATGAGCAGCAACATAGCCAGTTATTAGTCAAATGGGTCTTGAGAAGAAGTTTGAATTTGAAGGTTAGCTGTGCTAAGAAAGGGCTGGAGTATTGAGTTCCAGAGTTTGGAGATGTGCTATCAGAATAAGGCATCCCTGTAGCTGTTATTGGTTTTAGAGACTTCTAGAAGAAGTTTGTTGGATGAGCGGAGGGTTCGATTGCTAGTGTAGAGTTTTACTAGGTTTTTAAGGGCTGGACATTTGTCTGGCAGGTAGGTGATGTAGTGGCAAATTGTGAGTTGCTTGAGGCATAATAGGTTTGGGAGTTCAGCTAGTTTAGTTTGTGAAGAGGTGAACAATGATGTGTCCTGTATAGGAGACTGGTGGCAAACCTAACTATTTTGTTGTAGCAGGTATCCAGTTTGTTTAGATTTGTTTTGTTTGAGTTGGTGAATATTGGTGAGTCATATAACAGAGTGGATAGTAGATGGGTTTGGGCAATGGCTATTTTGGTGGTTTGGGTGAGGAATGGTTTTGCTCTCTAGAGTGCCTCAAGTTTTATGTGGACTTTTGTGATTGTTTGGGATATGTGCAGGTCATAGCAGAGGGATCTGTCACTGGTGACATCTAGAAGTTTTGTGTGGTCAATGGGCTGTATTTTGGTGTTAGTGGAGTAGATGGTGAATGTTATGAGGGGTTAAGATATTTTGTTGGTGGTGAATAATAGAAGTTTGGTCTTGTTGGGGTTGAGTATTAGCTGTTTGGCAGAGAGGTAGTGTTCAACATCTGTAAATGCTTTGTGTTTTTTGCAAGAGTTCAGGGATTGAGGTGGCAGAGCAGATGAGTGTAGAGTCATCTGTGTATTCTATAATGTTAGCTGATGTGGTGGCTGAATTGAGGTCATTAGTAAAAATAGAAAATTGGGCCAAGTATGGAACCTTGGGGTATGCCTACAGAGACTGGTAAGAGTGAGGATGTATTGTCTGGCCATTTGACAGCTTGCTGTCTGACAGATAACCATTGAACCATGATAGGCTGGAGTGAGAGAAGTTTAAGGTGGCAAGCTGGTCCAGAAGTTTTGGGTGTGAGACAGTATCAGATGTTTTTGACATGTCTGAGAAAACTGATGAGGCATAAAGGCTGTTGTTTCTTGCCTGGTTGACTGTGTCTGTGAAGCTAATTAGGGTAGATGTGGTGCTATGAAGCCATGTTGTGCGTCTGAGAGGAGGGTATTGTTCACGAGATAGAGCATGATTTGTGAGTGCATACATTTCTCTAGGATTTTTGAAAGAGGAGGCAATATTGCGATGGGTCTGAAGTTTGATAGTAGTGTTGCAGTGCCTCCTTTGTGTAGGGGAATAATATGTGATATCTTCCAGAATTTGGTGACGTATTGCTCTCAGATGGACCTGTTTATTAGTAGGGAGACCTAGTAAGAGATGGCGTCAGCTGCCAGCTTCAGGAATTTATTGGGAAGCAGGTCAGCTGCAAGAGTTGAAGGCTTTAGTCGATGGTAAAGTTTATTAATGTGATTCGTCTGTATTGGTTTAAGGTTAAATCCTGTGGGATTGATGGCAGGGGTAGTGGGTACAATTAGTGGACTGGTAGTGCTTTGATTTAATAGGGAGAGTATGGAATTAGAGAAGTGAGAGTTGAATTGGGTGGCTATGCTTTTGGTAGAGTTTGGGGGATGTGGGTTAAGTGTTGAGGAATGTTTGTGACTGAGAATTTGATTTATAGAGGCCCCACATTTTTGGGGGTTGTTTTGATGTTTTTCTTGAGCCATGGAATAGTAGTTTTTTTGTCTGTTTTTATTTGCTTTTTGACTGGATTCCTTAATTGTCAGTAGTTTTGGAGGGTGGTTTGGTTTTTGGTGGCCAGATAGTGGGACCATTCTCTGTCTCTCTGCTTCATAAGGAGTTTAGCTCATTTTGTTAGCCATGGGGGGTTGGTTTAGCTTTTATGCAGATTTTCCTGATGGGGGCTACTTTTGTTAGAATTTCCAGGAGTGTGTCATTCAAGTATTCAGTTGCAATATTCAATTGGAGGTATTTTAGTGGAGACCAGTTTTTCAAGAGGGAGTTAAAAATATCAATGGATAACTTTTTTGTGTTATGGATTTGCTTGTTTGTCATATAAACCAAGAAAGAGTCCATACTTGACTGTATTCTCACTAATAGACTCTCCATATATCCTCACTGTGGCCGTCTCCCAGATACCCTCATTGATCACAGACCCACCTTCCTCCTAAGACAGAAAGTAAACCCGAAAAAACATCACAATCATAGTTTGGGTGGTGATGATTTGGATAAAGCTGAAAATGTTAATGTAGTTTAATGGGTTATCAGAAGAGCAGGGAGACCAGTCTGGGTTGAAGTCTTCTGCGATGATTGTTTCTTGGTTAAAGTTGGTTGATGCCCAATTAAGAAGATTTTCAATTATTGTAGAATTGCTGCCTGGGGGGATGTAGACTGCAAAGATAATGGTACACTTGTTATTGTTTAGATGAAGGCTAGCTACAAGTACTTCTGAGCTATTTGAATCGTAGATGTAGTTGACTTATCATTCTAGGCCAAGTGTGTCTTTATACATACTTGCAATGCAATTTTTTCTCTCTAATCGATGTATATTGTAACACTGGGTTAGTAGTTCATTGACTTTGATGTTTGCTTTTAACCAGGTTTCAGTTAGTATGACTATATTGGGGGTATAAAGGCTGAGGGTAGCATGGAGTTGCTCAGTTTTGTTTAGGATACTCCTTAGGTTAATATTTAAGATTAGGAGGTCAGAGCTACTGTGGGGGTGCACTGTGAAGTTTTGCTGGTTGGGTTTTCTTTTTGTGGTGGGTTTGTATGGGAGTTTGACTGTGGACCAGGGTTAGGGTGTATGTCTCCAGCTAGATTAAGTAGTGTTGCGGTGGTGGTGCTGCGGTAGCATTGTCGCCTCACAGTAAGACCTTGTCCTGTTCGATTCTCAGCTAGAGCGTATTCTGTGTGGAGACATGCGTGAATGGGTGTACCTTTGTTGAAGGTTGTGCTTCAGGTCTGACAACTCGGCACGTAAAAATCTACTGCCAATCATTAGCGGACCGGAGTTCCGCTGTGGCGACCCCTAACCGGGAAAATCCGAAAGACACAACAAGAGTGCATGGGGATAATTTGACAAATTTGGTGAGGAATTTTAAGTATTTCCAAAACAAGTTAGTAGTTGGTTGGGTGGATAATACTTAATTAAAGAGTGTTCTGAGGAGGAGGAGTTGTAGAGGTGTGGTGATATTAAAGTAGTTTGATGAGCGTTAGTTGTTTGGGCTGTGTTGATTAATGTGGGTGAGGATGTTAATGTGTAGTCCATGGTATGAAGTAGATACACTGTTACAAGAAGGATAGTAGAGACTATGTGTATAAGTGGCATTGTTTGAGTTTGTGGGGTTTGCAATGAGTTGTGGGTCTGGTACATGCTGCAGTATGTAAAGGATGGTTGATAACCACTGGAAAGGCAGTAAGGAAGTGGTAGGTAGTGAAGAAAGAAGATGCTATGAGAAACTGGTCAGTTGGTTGGAAGGGGATGGATGGTACTTAGTGAAGAAAGATGTGGCTATGTGTGATTGGCTAGCTGGTGGGAAGGGGAGTGATTTATGAGTGAATGTTTAGAGGAATGGGGAGGAGCAGAGAGGGTATAAATGAAATTGATGTAGGGGTGTGGGTAGGAATGGGAGTAGGGTAGGGGAATGGAGTGAGCCCGAGCTTAGCGAAGGCGAACAGAATGGGTAGAACCAAGATGTGGCAGACCACAAAAGCAGCAAAAAACAATTAGTTGTTAAGGTACAAGATAATAAAGTATAAAGATGCAGTGAATATCCTAAAGTAGATGTGTATTCTGACAAAAAGGAGTTGAAAATGATGGCAGGGGGACTGGGAAAAGCAGGTTACAGTGAAGTACTGCTGGAGGAAAGAGCTCTGGTATGGATACCGCATTCAAAGCTCTAATGGGAGATATTAAATCTGTGTGTGCAGTACAGGGGATAGTAAGGCAAGATATCTAAAAATAGTAGATCTGGGAACAGGGACTAGAGAAAGGACGGTGTGACAGCAATAAAGATAACCGCCAGAAAGGTAGCCCTGGGCAGTGGAGGTGGGCTTGAAAGGTTGTCTTGGTGATGTGCAGTTAGCCTTTCTTTAAATAGATAGGCATTTGAAAAGGAGCATTAGTTGCAAAGTATGTTTTAATTGAAGTGTGCAAACTGAGGAGCAATCCAAAAATACTGGGCTATGTTTGGGGCTTCCACAGTGGAGACAGGTAGCTTGCGGTTACTTCCTTAACACCTAGGGAGAGGAGGAGGAAAAAAAGTGGTTGGGAATGGTGAGGGCGAATAGTAGTGCAGTGTTACACGAATGTAGAGAAGAGAGAAAAGTGTAAGAAGGTTAGAAGAGGGTGATATGGTAGGCAGTGCAGAGTAAATATCAATATATTCACAGGCTGTACATATCTCAACCATATACAGGCAGTATGTTACAGTCAGTTAAACACATACACAGGTTGTAGGTTTATACACAGTGCAGTTCTCTTAACAAGCTGCAATGAATTCACAGTTGTTTAACAAGCATAAATAACTTCACAGTGTCAGTTGAGCCTAGCATGCCTTGAATATGTATTGATATGGCAACATTATATGTGCAGCAAATAATAGCAGCAAGGTCAAGCTGGTATAATAAAGCAGTAGGTTAAACCGCACCGTACAAGTTAAAAGGTGGGCATGCAAATAGTCTCTGATGTTCTTCATGTTTCACTGTTGCAGTCATTACATTTGGGTTATCTGCTTGCAGGTAGCCCTCAGTCGGCCTGATTATCAAAGTCTTGGATCCTGCGTCGGTTGCTGTCTCATCTTCCATGACATCAGTTAGTCAGGGGTATAAAGCATGTAGCCGACACCATTACATTAGTCTTTTTTGCCGTGCGGTGCCTGAAGCAGAAGCAGTTTGCAAGTGCTGGTCGGCCGACTCCTTACATTTTCGTTTTCGAGTTTCAGATCCGAAGTCTTCGAAAAAGCTAAGTACCCCATTGGGGATCCTTTTTCTTGCTCTAAACCAAAGTTAGTAAAAATTAACAATTGTATTTCGTGTGGAAAGCAAATACCTCATAAAGATTTTCATTCGTACTGCATTCCTTGCTTAGGCCCAGACCACGACGTCCCTCGCTGTCGGTTTTGTGCCTTATTCAATCCTCAAACTATTCGTCGTCGGTTAATTTTTGCATCTAACTATTTTGGTACTCTGTTCAATTATCCAGAAATGGCTTCAGTAAGCCACGCGACTACCGACATTCCGAAAAAAACGTAAAGAAAAAGACAGAGACAGACTGCATAGGTCCAAAGCTGCCGACGACGCTTCTGTTAAGCTAGTCTCCAGTTCGCCAATACTCAATGAGGTGCTTTCGCAGCCCCTGATACCTGCTGCTTCAGATTCGCAGACCTCTACTGAGACCCATTCGGAGTCCAGTATGCCATGAGATGCTTCTTCGACTGTGGAACCTGTGGATGTCTCTACCTTGGATAGGTCCGGAGCCGCTGTGCAGGCACCGGCTTTTGAGGGCGTATTCTGGCCTACTGACTTGCATATCAAACCGACGCCATCTACTTCTTCAAGGCCTAAAACTCGAACCACGCCTAGAAAACCGACGCCCAGACCACATGGTCAGGCCCCTATGCCTAAAAAAACAAATGATAAGAATGGCTGAAGACCTTATTACTCTAATCAGGGGAAGCCACCCTTCTCCCTCTAAGAGACCTAGAACTGATTTTCTTTCTGATTCTACGGATCAGGATTCTGATATTTCTGTTTCTTCTGATGACCAGGATTTGCCCTTATCTACCTATGAGGATTCTGATGCAGAGGACTCCATTCCCTCTGCCCCCCCCCCCCCCCACCGAAGATTTCTCTTTTGGTGAAGCTTTGCATACTCTTAGGGAGCATTTCCGCTAGGGAAGCCAGGATTACTCTGACTCTAAAAATAGGCTTAGGGAATTCTTACACCTACCTCAACACAGGCCTTTAGCTATCCCTCCTGTACTGGACATTGTAGATGATGCCTTCATGGAATCTAGCCTGACCCCAGACACTATCTCTGGCTCCCAGGAAACCTGACAGGTATTACAGAGTACCTGACTCTCACAAGTTCCTCTCTAAGAATCCTACTGCGGATCCAGGGACCATTTCACAGAGACCCAAGGGCATTAAGGCTACTACTGCCAAAAATCGTACCCCCTCTGATAGAGATTCCAGGGCCCTGGATAGATGGGGTAAGAAGGTATAAACTTCTGCTGCTTTGACCATTAGGGCCTTAAACTGCCAGTTGCATATGTTAAAGTATCAACAACATATTATTGGATTACTTAAACAGAAAATTATGTATATTCCTGACTGTGCTGAAAATAAAGAATTACAGGATTTAATGCATTCTGCTGAACAAGTTGGTAAACATACTTTGCAGTGTGGTTTTGATTCCTTAGAGGCATCTTGCAGGGCTGTTGTCACTGAGTCTGTACTTAGAAGGCATGCTTGGCTTAACGAGCAAACTTTACCAGATCATGTTAATACTAAATTTCTGGATGCTCCCTTAAGCCAAGACTGCCTGTTTGGTAACAAAGCAGTAGTAGTACTTAAAAAGATGGAGGACAAATCTAAATCTATGCAAACTGTTAAAGATTTCCTGCAAGTACAGCCTCCCAGATTTAGTAGGCACTCTTCCAGGCCTTCTCAGTCCAAACCCAGGACCAGCAGACCACCCAGGCTTCAGTCTCAAGGTACTCACAGGCCTATTGACTGGGGGGGGCTGCCTCTTCCAAAGCTGGAAGTGGTAAGGCACCCCCTATAGTAAACTGTCACAATGACTTAATCTTAAACCTTCCAAGCCCTGCTCAAAAAACTGGGAACTCATTACCCAAGACAAATGGGTTCTAAATATAGTTTCCCAAGGATACAGATTCCACTTCCACTCCTTACCAACCCCAAGCGGTTGGCCAGACCTACCCCCCAAATTAGTGGGCAGAGGCTCAACAGCAGGTTCTCAATCTTCTAAGTATCAGGGCTATTCAACCTGTCCCAGAAGAGGAATGGGGACAAGGGTTTTACTCGAGACTTTTCCTGGTACCCAGAAAAAACAATACCTTTTGTCCTATCCTGAACTTGTCTATCCTAAACACCATTTTGGTAATCCCAAAATTCAAAATGCTAACGCTTCATCAGCTGCTTCCCATGCTAGGCAAAAATGCCTGGTTAGCAACATTGGATTTAAAGGAGAAGCTTACCTGCACATCCCAATAAGGGAATCTTGCAGAAAATACCTACACTTCAGAGCAGGCTACATGCACTATCAGTTCTTTGCACTGCCCTTTGGCTTATCTGCTGTGCCAAGGGTATTCACAAAGTGCCTAGCTCCAGTCATTGCATTCTGCAGGCAAAGACATATTCAAATATACCCATACCTGGATGATTGTCTAATTCAGGCAGAAAGCCAGGACATACTATTAATTCATCTAGCATTTGTAAAGAAACTGCTAACCTCACTGAGGTGCACCATAAACGAAAAGAAGTCTCACGTAGTACCCTGCCAACAAATTGTATTCTTTGGAGCAAGCTTGAATACAACTTCCTAGATGGCCTACCTCACGCCAGAGAAACAAGTTTATTTGACAGCCTACTTCAAACTACTGGCCACAAAGACCCAGCTGTCTGCAAGGAAAATACTGCAAGCCCTGGGGTTCATGGCATCTTGCATTCTACTAATTCCATATGCAAGACTGCATATGAGGAAACTACAATGGTATCTAAAAAGCCTATGGTGTCAACATTCTCAGGACCTGGAATCCGTGATTCACATCATTCCTTGTATAAAGACAGAGTTCCTTTGGAGGGGCAGAGGCCTGCCACCACAACAAGGGACTGCCATTCATTCTACCCCCTGCCCAAACCCTAACAACAGACGCATCAGACTGTGCATGGGGGGGCCCACTTGGCAGGGCAGTGCATTCAGGGTAAATGGAACCCGATTCAAATGCACCTGCATATCAGTCAAAAAGAAATGTTAGCTGTACAGAATTCTCTTGACAGCCTTCAAGGACCACATTCTTCCAGGACAATTATTGGTAAAGACGGACAACACCACTGTTATGTGGTACTTAAACAAGCAGGGGGGAACTCACTCATACCCCTCTGCAGACTAGCCATGGCTCTGTGGAACACAGCCTTGAGCTACCAAGTGCACCTACAAGCTCAATTCCTGCCAGGCAAGGTAAATGCACTGGCAGATGACCTAAGCAGAAACCTCATGGACCCACACGAGTGGAAACTGGAGCCAAAGATATTCAACATTCTGAGAAACAAATGGGGGAGCCCAGAGATAGACCTGTTTGCCTCCCCTCAGAACTACCAATTGGACAAATTTTGCACAAGGACTCCCCACAGACAAGCTTGGAAAGTGGATGTCCTGTCCTTTACCTGGGAAAGCCTCTCAGTTTATGCCTTTCCCCCTCTGCCTCTCCTCTCGAAAGTTTTACTAAAGATCAAACAAGACAAACCAAGGACAATACTCATTGCACCAGACTGGCCACGCCAACACTGGTACTCCCTCTCCCAGCAGGAGGGCCAGATTCTGTACCCCCAGCTTCAAACCCTGAACCTGGCAGCCTGGCTAATTACCTGAGTTCTCCTATACCATCCATCAGCAGACAAGTGCTGGATGTCATCCTGGAGACAAAGTGGCCTAGTAGTAGAAAATCCTTTGCTGAAAACTGGAAAAGACTCTGTTCCTGGAGCCAGACTCAGGGGATGGGCACTACAGTGCCCAATTTACCCCATATTCTTCAGTACTTAACAGCGTTGCTTCACAAGGGCCTTTCCTTCTCTTCCATTAAAATTCATGCTTTAGCCATTTCAGCACATTATAATACTGAACCACCCTTCTTCTCTCACCCCCTACTGAAACAATTCCTCAGAGGGGCCAAAAATTTAAGACCACCCAGGAGAGCTCCTACTCCTGCCTGATTACTTAACTTTGTATTGGAAAAGCTCACTCTACCTCCTTTTGAGCCAGCTGCAACTGCAGAGTTGAAATTCCTTTCTTGGAAAACAGCCTTCCCCCTAGCCATCCCTTCAACCAGAAGAGTGTTGGAATTACAGACCCTCATGGCAGTGGAGCCTTTCGTCATCTTTCATGCGGACAGGGTGTCCCTCAGGACCAGTCCTTCATTTATGCTCAAGGTGGTGTCCAGTGTGGCCCTTAATCAGTCCATTCATTTGCCAACCTTTTTTTCTAATTAACAGAACAAAAGGGAACAAATACTGCACTCCTTGGACGTGCACAGACAACTTAGATTTTACTTGGACAGGACCAAGCCTCTCAGGAAATCTGAACAGCTGCTAGTTGCCTTTGCTGCAGGGGCAGAGGGGAAGGCCATTTCAAAGCAAACCATTTCTAAGTGGATAGGTCTTTGTATTCTTTTCTGCTATAAGCACTATGGAAAACCTACCCCACAGGGGATAAGACCCCATTCCACCAGGCTGCATCTACTTCTACAGCCTTTCTCAGAGGTGTTCCTACCAGGGACATCCTAGAAGCTGCTACTGGAGTTCTGTACATACTTTCACCAAGCATTACCACTTGCCAATTTTCTCTAAATCCAGAGCTGGTTTTGCCACTGCAGTCTTGCAGGGCCTAATAGCTACTCCTAATGCTCAATAACTGCCTCCTCCCTTCCTTAGCTTTGGGAATTTACCCAAATGTAATGACTGCAACAGTGAAACACGAAGAACATAGTACAGTTGTGTACACTTACCATAAATGTAGATGTTCGAGTGTATTCACTATTGCAGTCCTGGTTACCCTCCCTCCAGCCCCCTGACTTCTGTTGGGTATATCTCTATTCTTGTTTACTATACTTAAGCTTTCTGGTGTATTTGCTTTTGTTGGAGGTGCAACTATGTATTTAATTGCTTCCCATTATGGGGGCACCTGACATCTGGGGCAAGAAAAACTGATGTAATAGCATCGGCTGCATGCTTTATACCCCTGACTACCTGACATCATGGAAGATAAGATAGCATCCAATACAGGACCAAAGACTTTGATAATCAGGCCGACTAGTGGAATTGAGAGCTTGGGTATGGGTACCACATTGGAAGTGCTAGTGGGAGATATCAAAAAAACTATGCATGCAGTACAGGGGATAGTAAGGCAAGATATTTAAAGATAGATCTGGGAACAGGGACTAGCGCAAGGATGGTGTGGCAAGAGTAAAGAAAACCGTCAGATAGGTAGCACTGAGCGGTGGGGTGGGGGCTTGAAAGGTCATTTCGGTGATGTGCAGTTAGTCTTTCTTTAAATAGGTAAGTATATGAAAAGGAACATGGGTTAAAACATATATTGCAACTATACTGTGGAAACTGAAGAACAATTAAAAAATACTGAGCTCTCTCTGAGGCTTCCGCAGTGAAGACAAATAGCTTGCCGTTGCTTCCTTAACAGCAGGTTTAACACCTGTAATGTTCAGCAGCTGTCTGGTTCAGTTATATTACATTGTGATGCTACAGCAGTCTTCTACCATGATGGTTATCTGTCCCTTATAGATTCCTTAAAAGAATTTTAATTTGTAATTCTTTTCTTTCATAAAAATCAACCAGTTTTGTTATAAATATAAGACAAAAAAGTAAGCAATATAAAAAGATAGCACTAAAAACTCTTCCAACTTTTCCTTCTGACTGTAAATTTTCAAATGAAACCAAAATCCTTTAGGAAGTTGGAGTCTGGCCCTACCAAATGTCTTGTATTCCAGACAAAGATCTCCCTTCAGCAGCTTTGAGGTGGTCTGCATAGGATATGTTACTTACATTAAAATATATACTTATTCTAGAAAGTCACCGTTTCATATTAGCATGGTGTTTGTAAGTATGTTGGAACATCTGTGTAATCCAAACAAACAAATTCAAACTGCAACTCAGGAAACAAACGAAGGCTCAAGGACACAAAGTCTCCAAAGCGAAAAAAGTAAAAACAGGTTTATTACTTTGCAGCTAAACAGTATGATACAAAAATAAACGGTTAAGTGCTTTTCGTCTTAATTTAGAAGACTTCTTCAGACCTACAACAGTAGCACAAGTGCTCATTTTAATACAGGCCACATTGTGGTTTCAAAAAACATTAACCAATGGTATTGCATAAGTAATAAGTAATTAAGCTTGGACGCATGACATCAGCAACGAGTCAAATACAAAAACAGCAACTGTGAACACCTGTAAAGAACAAAAATATATAGCTGATTTTGTGCACAAATAAAGACACATTAAATCACTGCATGTAGGTGGACAGAGTGCAATTCTTAAAATATGTGATAAAAAATTATGAAAAAACTATGGAAAATATATATGTAAATGTTTATATACACATTGTTATGAGTTACAAGAATGCTCCAAGTGGCCTAAAAGAACGCTGCGCTCAAAATAAAATAAGAGACTGCAATTTCAACTTTAACCAGTGTTGATCGACTCAACTGTAATGCTTTCACAAATCACCAACAAGGGTGAAGCAAGCTTAGATGTAAGATGAGACATATTTTTGAAAGATTTAAAACATGAAGCGAAAAACCTGCTTTCTTTTACTCAACTACAAATAGAGCTGTTTAAAAGACTTAGACAAAAGACTTGTCTAGCGCATTAGGCTCTTTAATTTCAGAATACAGGCAATGGAAGTGACTTCATTCAAACCTGGGGGGTTATAAGAGTTGAGACGCAGTTGCCAAATCAACTCCTGTCTTTCCAAAATTAGATGATAAGGACCCCCTTTTAGATTAACAGTCACCTGACAAATCACTCTAAAGTGAAAGTTGTGTTGGGTGTTCAGCACAATGCCTTGCCAATGCGTTAGAAGGTGACTTTTTTCTAATATTGTATGTGTGCTCATAAATCCTCTCTCTTAGTTTTCTGTCCGTCTTACCAACATAATATGCTGGACAGGCTACACAACTAGCCAGGTAGACAACGGATTTAGAGTTACAGTTAAATCTAACCTTAGTTTTTACCTTAAAGGAACCTGCTGTGAATTTTGTCCCTGTTGCTATATATCTGCAATAGTTACAGTTTTCACATTTAAATGTACCACCAGATCTACTACAGGTCTGGGGTTCCATTTCTAACATCTGTTTCAAGTTCCTGTTCTTCCTGTAAATGAAAGATGGCGAATTACCCAACTTCTCCAACACATCTGGTTCCATCATGAAGATGCTCCAGTTTCTTTTAAATATAACCTCAATTGCTTTGACTTCCAAACAAAATGAGGTGACAAAACTACTTGAAATCTTTCTAGTGGCTACACCTACTGTTTGTGTACAATCATGATTTGTATTAGTGGTTACTTCCAAATTCACATCCTCTTCTGAGGTGACTGATCTAATAGTAGGTCTAAGAAGTGGTTTGTAAAACCCTTCTCTTCTTTTGTTTACGACTTCATTTACTAAATCAAGGACCAATATGTCTGGGTAACCTCTCTTTAGAAACATAACTTTGTGTCTCACATTCTTCAAGGAAAGTCACTTCATCAGTCACCATCCTTGCTGCACGGACAAGTTGTCCTGTAAGTAAAAGAGCCTAATGCACTAGACAAGTCTTTTGTCTAAGTCTTTTGAACAGCTCTGTTTGTCGTTGAGTAAAAGAATGCAGGTTTTTCGCTTCACGTTTTAAATCTTTCAAAAATATGTCTCATCTTACATCTAAGCTTGCTTCACCCTTGTTGGTGATTTGTGAAAGCATTACTATTGAGTCGATCAACACTGGTTAAAGTTGAAATTGCAGTCATTTTATTTTATTCTATTTTATTTTGAGTGCAGCATTCTTTTAGTCCACTTGGAGCGCTCTTGTAACTCATAATGTGTATATAAACATTTACATTTACATATATAGTTTCCATAGTTTTTTTCATCATTTTTTTTATCACATATTTTAAGAGTTACACTCTGTCCACCTAAATGCAGTGATGTAATGTGTCTTTATTTGTGCACAAAAGCAGCTATATATTTTTTGTTCTTTACAGGTTTTCACAGTTGCTGTTTTTATATTTGACTTGTTGCTGATGTCATGTGTCCAGGCTTAATTACTTATGGAATACCATTGGTTAATGTTTTTTGAAACCACCATGTGGTCTGTATTAAAGTGAGCAATTGTGCTACTGTTATAGGTCTGAAGAAGTCTTCTAAATTAAGACGAAAAGCACTCAAGCGTTTATTTTTGTATCATACTGTTTAGTTGCAAAGTAATAAACCTGTTTTTACTTTTTTTTGCTTTGGAGACTTTGTGTCTTTCAGCCTTCGTTTGTTTTCTGAGTTGCATGTTGGAACATCTGTTTAGAAAGTATTTGAAACTGTTGGTGTTCGACATTACAATGTATAAATTATTCTGACTTCACAGTGTTTAACAGGATAAGACTGTAATTCCACAACTCAAAGGAGTATAAAAAAGCAGGAGACAAAATAAGTATTGTGTTTTTGAAAGAGGTCATAAAAGCATTTACTTAAGGTACGGTTGCCCAGCATTAAGGGAAAGATAAAAAGTAGTAAAATAAAGGCATGGGATGAATATCATCTATAAAGCTGTTTGTTTGTATCTAATAAATGCTTTTATTTAATCCTTGACATTGAGGGATTTTTTTCTGTGCTTCTGTGGTCTATTGTTCGTGACTTGTCTGTGGAATTGGAGAGTTCTTTCCATTGTAGAATTGCAGAACACAGCATTATTGCTGTTACGAGTTTTACTTAGTAAAAGACGACTGCTAACAAATCTGATAAGATAACCATGTCACTCAAATTTTTTGGATGTTGGTGGGTTTTTTTAAAGATTTCTTGCAAGGTGTATTATTTACCTTAATCTGTGTGTTTAAAATTTTTTTTTCCTAAAGTGGAAAAAGTATAAAATATTTAAGTTTTGTTTTCCTTTTTAAAAATAACCTTTATTTTCAACTTTGAGCGTAATTCATAAAAAAACAAATACACTTGCAAACCAGTCTTACAAATAAGTATCAATTGTACATCACAACTCAAAAACTAACTATGACTGGTGCACCATCATTATTCTTGTTATAAAAATTCACCATGTATATTCAGCCTTCATTTAAGGAAAAATAAATCAACAGTGCACCCCTTACATCATCCATAATAAAGTGACAAATTTTTTACCATAAACCTTTAAATAATCAGTCAGTTGTGTCATCTTTATCTCCTTTAATGTCACTTCATTAACACTTGGCCTGTGCCATGTCCTTTCTTTTGTATCAGGACTGCTTTATTTATCTATCTCAGAATAATTTTAGCTTTTTGCCTTTGTCTCATCTGTAACATGCGAAATTAAGTTGTTGTCTTCATGTGTCCTTCATCCTGTGGATACTGTGATCTGACTCAGCCGCCTTTCCAGCATCTGATCTGAGCTACAAGCTCCTCCCCTACCCATAATACCCCTGTCATCCTCCTCCCTTCAGTTCTCGTTTGCCACATCTGCATAAGCATCATGAGCAACTTTTCTGGGTAAATGAACATTTTTGTGGGCTAAGTCTCTATCTAGTTTCTATCCTTCCATCTTTCTATCACCTCCCCTCCACGTTTGCGTTGGTGACAGAAAAAAAAAAACACTGCTTTTTCTGACTTTTCTTTTGTTGGGGTGTGTGTGTGTGTGTGTGTGTGTGTGTGTGTGTGTGTGTGTGTGTGTGTGTGTGTGTGTCTATCTGTTTGGGCCTCTCCCTCCTTAGTTATGTCAGAGACTCCCAAGCCAGGATTTCATATGTGCACAGAGTGTGGCCACAAGTTTTCCCAGCTGATGGCCACACTCTGTGCATTGAATGATTAGGGGTCACTCATCTGGATTCCTCCTGCTTGATCTGTGTGGGGTTCAATCCCTGCACATTGATTAACAGGAGAAACAAACTGATACTTAAAGGCCTTCTTCCCCCCTCCTACCACTGGGACCCAGGCCTGTAGTTCATCTGCCCCCCCCACTTCTTCCATCTGCTCCTCGGCCTCTGGGACTCAACCTCCTGCTAAGAGGACCAGGGACGTAGGCAAACATAAGCATAGGGACAAACCTAGGAAGTGGTCTCTTGACCACTCATCCACATTAGGTCCTCCAGCCTCGGCTTCCTCTCACCGCCACTCTAGGTCGGTGTCAGTGGCCTCTTTGTCCAGATCCAACCGTAGTCTTTCTGAAGCAGAGGTGGACAGGATGATGCTGAAACCCATCTGTACCCAGATACAGATGGGGGTTTTGCCTGCTCACTCTCCCTCTAGAGTGGGAGGCATGCTGTCCAGCCTCATTCTGATTACTCCTTCTCTGATCCAACCCTGGTTTCGGAGTTCTCAGATCCAAGGAGACACTGTATTGTGGGGTCAGCACTGATGGTACCTCGATGCTGGCCGTTACCGTGGGTGGGTCGGATCCGAGTTCGGATCCGTTTGGCTCTCAGAGCAGAGCCTTCCAATCGGAGTCTATGCCTGGAGGTTCGGCTCTGGCTCCCCCCATTGCCAACCCGTCTGTAGCCCCTTTTCAAATGCTTGGCTCTCCATCTGCCTTTGACGTGATGGAGTGGGTTCTCTCGATCCCATAAAGACCCTTGGTAATCACATCTCCGGAATTCGCCTTGGCTCCCTCTTCTGGTATGAATTCCACCATCTTGCTACCTCACGGACAGCCTGCCACCTCTTTGCCCCAGGGAGCTCCTGCAAGGTCACAACCAGACATTTTCAAGTCCTCCCCAGAGACTCCCCCTGTGGAGGTCCCTCAAAAACATATGTGCAAAAGGAGGCACATTGACTCCCCACTGGAGTCCCTCATGGAGGACACCGATTTGGAGGAAGGGGAGAGTTTCCTCCCCGAGACTGTCTCCTTTGGAGACATCATTGAGATCCTTCATCAGCGAGGAGGGTGTTCTGCCCAGAAACCCAGCCCGGACGAATCGGTGTTCCTGGAGGTGTTTGGCGCAGGACCGTCTACATCTTGGGTGTCTCCTCCCTTGGATCCACTGATGGATCTAGTTACATCTCAGGCATGAAAGGAGCCAGACACAGTGGAGCCGATCCCAAATGACCTGACAAGGTATTGAGTGCTCCTTCAGATAGGACCTACTGGACCAAGGGATCCCCCATCAATGCCATGGTAGTGGCAGCAGCCACTAAGAAGGAGCTTGCACAGGAGAGCTCCACGGTCCATCTGCCAGACCAAGAGTCCAGGACGATGGACCACTTTGGGAAGTGGGTGTATGCTTCAGCCACGTTTTCGGTATGTGCACTGAACTATATGACACACGTAATTAGACTCCAGGGAGACCTAGTCAAGGAGATTGCTGGGTCTACCCCAGGGTTCATGATGGAGGAGAACAAGAAGGTTTTCTCTTCATACATGGCCACCCTCACGTTGATTGCTAACACGTCTATGCTGCTCCTGTCTCATCCTACTGAGGGCACTGCTAGAGCTGCTGGGACAGGCGTGGCCATCAGGCGTCACACCTGGCTCCGGCTCTGTGCATTCTCTGAACCTTTTAAGGCGCTCTTTGCTAACACCCTGTATGATGGTTCCACCCTCTTGGGAAAGTAGGTAGCAACACTCTTGTCCAGAGCAAGAAGAACGGGAAGACTGCCCGCCATCGGGATCCGCTTTTCCACCCCCCCACCCAAACTAACCTTTTCAAGGAATCAGTGGGGAGGCAAAGAAGATACTTCCCCTAGAGGCAGAGGGGAATTCAAGAGACGCCGCCCGCAAGGCAGAGGGGGTCTGAGGAATCTTGAGTCTCGAGAGCCTTTCTCAGACAGGCCTGCGCAGCAGACCTGAAGGGTTGCCTGGCTGCTCAGCTCTGGAAGCAGTCTGGGGGTGCCTGTCAGTACACTACGCAACAATCTGGGAGTCTGTCACAGACTATCGTTGGGTGTTGCATATCATATCCAGAGGCTATTCAATTCCCTTCATTCATCCACCACTCCCGCCCAAACACCTCCTTGTGGACGTTCCTCCCACACAAAGGAAGGAGGCAACACTAGAAATTGAAAAGCTGCTAGAAAAGTGAGTCATCCAACCCGTCCCCTTAGACCAGTCTGGACTAGGCATCTATTCCAGATTCTTTTTAAGTGCCAGAAAAGTGGGGGACTTAAGTCTTTCCACCTTAAATCTCTCCATTGCCAAGACGAAATTCTGGATGGTCACTCTTCAGTCTATTCTGCCCTTCCTGCAGGAGAACGAGTGGATGTACTCAGTCAACCTCCAGGACTCGTACTACCACACCAAGATGGGCAGGCTCTCTGAGGTTCCTCCACTTCCAACTGGGAGCCAGTCATTATCAGTTCAGAGTGCTCCCATTTGGTCTCACCACAGCCCCCAGGGTGTCCACCAAAGTGATGGCAGTGATAGCGGCTCACCTACATCTGCAGGGCTTCCAGTTCTTCCCTCACATGGATGATTGGCTCCTTTTTGCCCCTTCCAGGCATCGACTCTGCCAAGCAAGGGATTCCCTTCCTCAAATAGCCCATCAGTTGGGCATAACCATAAATCTCAACAAATCCCAAATGACTCCAGTTCAAGTTCTGGATTTCATTGGAGCTTGGTTGGACACAGCTCAGATCAAGGCTTTTCTAACCTCAGACAGAATTCAGTCCTTGAAACATCATGTCGTATGTATCCTTCAAGCCCAGTTGCCGACAGCAGAATTGGTCTTACTGGTGTTGGGGGGGGTCTATGCCGGCCACTGTCACCCTCTTGTCTGTGGGTCGATTGTGCATGAGGGTACTGCAATGGATTCTGGTGGTTCAGTAGTCATTGCTAGATCTCCCGTTGTCTCATCCAATTTACGTATCTCGAGCGTGCAAGGATTCTCTTCTATTGTGGATTCATTCCCTGGATCTTTTTCAGGGTTGTCCCTTTGTTCTGCTGGCCCTCTTGTCCAAGATGACCACAGACTCCACCCTACTTGAGTTGGGGGGGCATTATTTGGGAAGGACAGTCCAAGGCATGTGCTTCCCCCCACAAGACTTGATTGCATATCAGCGTCCTGGAGATGAGGTGGTCCTCCTAGCATTGCAAGCTCTTCATGCTCATCTTCCTTTCGGTACAATTGCTGTCCAAACAGACAACATGTCTGTTGTGTGGTACATCAATAAATGGTCCCTGTGTCGTGAGGCCATGAGAGTGTGAGAGTGGGCAATCTCCACCGGCTGTTTTCTGGTAGCAACGGACATTCCGGGGAGGTCCAGTATTCTAGTGGACAGGCTCAGCAGGTCTACCCTGATGCCTTATTAGTGGTCTGTGAATCCTTCAGTAGTGAAACAGATCTTTCTATAGTGGGGTCAGCCTTGCTGTGATCTCTTCACCTCTCCTTCCAATGCGAAGTGCAGTGAGTTTTTTGCTGTGAACCCCCAGCAGGGGAAGCCCCCAGAGATGCTGTTGATTTCTGCTTGGCCCTCCGGTCTTCTGTATGTTTACCCTCCACTACCTCTGATTCCAAAATTCTTTCAGAAAGCTTGCAGGCTGGGGAGCTCAGTCATCCTCATTGCCCCATTCTGGCCTTGCCAAGTCTGGTTCCCCTCACTGTGGTCTCACGCAGTGTGCCCTCCATGAACATTATATCCGGTTCCAGACCTCATCTCTCACCCCTCAGGGATACCTCACCCAGACCTGGGCAGTCTGAAGCTCACCTCTTGGCTGATCTGGTTCCCATGATAGGACTCCCGGGCTATCCTCACTGGTCAAAAAATATTAGTTGTGGCTCATAAGGCTTCCACTAGGAAGATTTATTCCAGCAAGTGGAAACATTTTGCTATCTGGGCCTCTCAATGGGATCTAGAGCCTTTTACTGCTCCAGTTCCAGTGGTTCTCGAATTTTTGGCAAGCATTTTTTACCGAGGCACCAGTTCTTCTATGGTCAAGGTCCAACTGGCAGCTATACCTAATTTTCATGTAGGAGATAACATGGCCTCTCTAGTTTCTTCTAAGTTTTGCAAGGCTGTTTTGAAGGGTATCTTCTTGCTTTGGCCTTAAGTTAAGGACCCAACCTCTTCGTGGAATCTTATGCTGGCTCTGCAAGCACTTGTCTCTTCCCCTCTTCGAACCATCAGCTTCAGTAGACTTACATTTTTTGTCTTGGAAAATGGCTTTCCTGATTGCCATTACATCAGCCAAAAGGGTTTCGGAACTTCAGGCATGGTCAGTCAAGCCTCCATATATGATCTTTCATAAAGACAAGGTGTCTTTACATTCTTATCCCTATTTCCTTCCCAAGGTGGCTTTGGAATCGAACATTAACCAAGTTATTGATCTCCCTCTTTTCTTTCCCAATTTTCAAAACAAGGGGGATACAAATTGCATTTGTTGGATGTTCCAACAATTTTGTTTTTATTTGCATAGAACTAAATCTTTCCATAAGTCTGAGCAATTCTTTGTTTTTTATTCTAAGCCTTTTCTAGGGAAACCTGTAACGAAAGTTACCATTGCTAGTTGGATTTCCCAATGTATTATACTGGTGTATTGAGCTAGAGGTTTACCTCAGCCAGGACATGTTAAGGCACATTCGACTAAATCTATGGCTACTACAGCTGCCTTCTGGTTCAGAGTTTCGCTGGATGATAGTTGCTCTGCGGCCGCTTGGGCATCTTCCCATACTTTTATTTCACACTATAAGTTGGACATTCTATCCAGGAACAAGGCAGTCTTTGGCTTTGCCGTGCTCCAGAATATCCTTCCATGAGGACCTCCCAGGTGTGTTGGTAGCTGGAGACTCTGTCCCACAGGTTGAAGGACAGATGAAGACAACAATTCCAGATAAGTTATTTACTCGCCATAACATTCCATCTGAGTTGTTGCTCTTCATTTGTTGTCAGCCATCCCTCCTTCCTTCCCCCTGCCTTTTTTGTGGCTGTTTGGTGGTCTGGATAGAAGAGGTATAGTTACCACCTTAGCAATCATTGTTTTTCTCCTTATATTTAGATACCTATGGTTATGAAATAAGGCCTTGGGTCAGATTGGGATGCTAGGATTAGCAGCAAACTCAATCTGAAGGGAGGAGGAAGACAGGGGCATTATGGGTAGGGGAGGAACTTGAAGTTCAGATCAGATGATGGAAATGTGGCCGAGTCGGATCCAGTCAGGTCCAAGTACCCAGAATTTGAAGACAAATGAAGAGCAACAACTCCGATTGAATGTTATGGTGAGTACATAACTTCATTTTTAGTAACTCCACATTTCTGCTACATGAACTTAAGTCCATTAATATGTTGTCTTAGTTTGTGTATATTGTACAGGCACTCATATTTTTTAAGAAGTCAAGCAACAGTATCTTCTTCCATCATTTTTGCTGTAACATTTTATAACACTTAATTTCTGTTATCACCATAACCAGTTATCCCTTGTAAATGATTGAAAATGTGCACTCATTCAGCAAAACACTACTGCAGGGTTAAACCATAAGTCGACTCTTACTTTAAGCATAACCTAAATACAGTTTAGCATGCATCAATAATCAGCCCTGCCAGTCTTGAGAATTATTACCCACTGGTTAACTTCCTTTGCCTAGGTGGCAGGTTGCCTGTACCATTATTGCCTCATAAATTTTGTGCTAGATAACCTTTGCTCTTCCAACCATTGTTTGAGCCTTCCCTTTCTCTATAAGGCAATTGACATCAAGTAAATAAATAAATTAAACCAGTATCATGGCACAAACCTTGAAGTAGCTTTGTTTTCTTAAAACTTGTATTTAGGTAAGGCCTGAGTTTTTAACAGTAGCTCCTAACTCTTGATACAATGGGTTCCTATTAGATGACTGAACTTAAAGGCAAAATAGCGAAGCGGCTTTTAAGTGAATTCTTTCCCAGGGAAAAAAATTTGCTTGGCCGCTTCCATTACTTTGCAGTTTTCAGCACTGTAGTGCGATCTCGGAGTTGGTATATTTAAGTAGGGTGGGTGTGGGGGGCAAAGCCCCCCCACTTTATGTATTATTTCAATTTTTTTTTTTTGGAACAGCAATTTTTTTTCCCTTGGAAAAAAAATCGCTGTTCTGAGCTTTCGAGATTGTAAGCTTTCGCTTACATGGGGTCGATTATTCATTGTTCGCTTTTTTAAGCGTTCAATGATATAATATAGACCTGAAGCAACATATTATAACCACATTTTCCACTTGCAGAATAATCTTCACTCTTCACCCCTCTTCCTTAACCCTTCTACTTTGCCAGGAAAAGAGGAGAGAGAGGCACTGTCATCATTATCATATTCTTTGCCCATGTTTATAATTTTAAGTATTAGGTCTGTAATCCCTTAAATTTAAAAAATGTTCTTTCTTCCCTAAGTCTTACTAATTTCCAGACCCATTTGATCCTTTTAGTACAAATTACTCATTTTTATGAAGTCTAAAAATTCAGTTAAGCTTTTCAACTACATATTACAGCCACATATCTCCCTATGTATGTTTAGGGGACTCCTCAATCCTGAGTTTAATTTCTCCAAATTTTGGGGGTAGGTTTAATACCATGACTGGAATGGACCCCATTCCTAAGGCAAGATGTAATTAAAGCTCATGAAATTAATATTGTTTCAATCTTTGATATTAGCCAAATGTGCTCTTCACAGCACCTGCAATGTGCTCAGAATTGACTCCTCCTGCAATTCATATGGCGATACATGTATTTGTAACATATCTAAATGCAACTATAAATTCTTTCTTATTAGACCCATTGCTCCTACTTCTCTTGGAACTGTTTGGGTAGCAGTCTTCCACATTGCTGTCATTTCTGCGTGCAAATCTTGATATTTTATGACTGTGTATGCCTGTATGTTAGACGCTATAATTGCTAAGTGTAGCAATCAATGCTACTTTTGTCTTTTTCATGGACTGTTATATCTTCTTTTCTCTCATCTGTTTTTTTAATTGTTTTTAATTGGTAATCCCATGTGATGTGAATATTTCATCATTTCTGTAATGTGTTGTGGTTTATGTTTCCAGTGCTTCTCAGGTAATTCTGTATTGCAGTGTTTGCACAATTCCCAAAGCAATGGTCTTGCCATATTATTGTGCCTTTCAGAGTACAGTTCCTCTGCCATGAGTGTATCACTTCCAGCAAAAAGATGCGAGAACAGAACCTACATTTTTCTGTTTCTCCCACATGTTCAAAGGACTTTGTAAACCAACGCATATGTTGTCCACTGTCCTGGGCTGCCATTATTAACCTTTCACCCTTTGGTTTCAACCTGCCTTTCCTTAAGTATTCCTGTGTCAAATCCTGATTAACATGAGGTTGTTCTTTGCACTTGCCACTATAGTTATGGCTTTTCCACATTTCTTTCCTTCTCATCTGATTAGTCTTATATTCTTTCTTTTGTTTTTTGGCACATTCTGTTCCTGTCTTATTTTTGCCTACTTGTGGTTTGATTTTCATTCCTGCTTGCCACCTGACTGCTTCTGCTAAACTATACTTCCTTTCCTCATTTTGTAAAACTTTTGCTGTGTATGAGTCTGATTTATATCAGATTTATATGCAGTCCCATGATTGCAGATCTGTACATGTAATCAATTTCATGGAGGCCCATACCTCTTCAGAGTATGAAATATGTAATCTTGGTATACACTGATTTTTATGTATCATTTGATTAGAGTGAAGCGTTTTTCTTGTTTTTCTGTCCATCTGATCCAGTACCTTTTGGGGCCAGTCAGTCACACCAAAACTGTAAGTTAAAACAGGAAGAGCAAATTGGTTTATAGCATGGACTTTATTCCTAGATGTCAAGGCAGTTTTCAATATTCGTTTTAGTCTTCTGAAGCATTCCTTGCTGAGTTTTATTTCTATTTGTTCGTGTTTTACTGCCAATCCTTCATCAGTTCCCAAATATTTATACACTTTCCTGTTCAAGCGCCTTTGTTTCTCATTCCTGTCCTAGATTATTTTTTTGGTACTGCAACTTTCCTGCTTTAAACACTGCTAGTTTTAACCAGTTGCAGTTGTGCTTTCAGCTCCTCATCCAATTAACTATGCAGTTTCAATTCATCCCCAACAAAGTGGATGAGAAATCTTTGTGTAAGTTGGTTACAATTTGGCTCCCAGAAAACAAAGACCCCCTAATCTGTTAAGTAAACAGCTTAATGGGTTAGGGGCAAGACAAAACAGTGGTGACAAAGAATCACCCTGACATACGCCCATTTGAATTCTTATCCCTGGGATAATAATTTACCCTTTGTCATGGCTTAATTACAAAGATGATCAGGAGAGAAACTCTTGCAGACGCCTGGCTTAAAAACTATTGCTGTGTAGATTTACAAATAGCTAAGCATGACTAATATTTTTCATCTTGATGCTTATGCTCCAGCTCCTTCACCATCAGCATGGTGACATGCCCCGTGAGACCTTTTCTATTGCCAGTATGTAGTTAATCTTAATCCATTCTGCTTCTGCCTGTAACATGATTGGCATTTCAGCTGACCCCCAAACTTCACCTTGCAGGTGGTGAGTGCACATGATAGTTCCATGCAACTTTTTTGTGCTGGAATTTGTGCGTCTTCAGTCTACCAGATAGTTTGCCAGCAGACACTAACCCCAGGCCTGTTTGCTATCATGTGTTCTCTGATGCTTTGAATCATCATGTGACATTGTCCAATCATTTTAATGCACATTCATACAAAAAATATTGACATAAAATATAAAATAAAGTATTTCTGATTGATGTTACAAATACATGTGTTTTATATTATTTTTGTGGGAGGGAGAAGTGCCATTTGTTATATCAGAGTGAAGAGATAAACACAGTTTGCTTGTAGCCACTTCTTAGGTATGAAATTCAGAATGCACAATAATTATAGGATACTAAACTACATCATATACATTCTGAACTCTGACAGAGGGTAAATGCAACAAATTCTGAATGTTTATCCACTTACGCAATATCCCCTCTTTCAAGAGTTAAATATTCTTACTTTACTTTGATTACAGCAATATTTTATTTTGTTTTATTTATATTTATTAATCAGGTAGAGCAATTTCAGTCTCTGCCCATTAAATTACAAAGACATGAAGAACAAACTTAAAAAGTGAACAGACAAAATTGTAGAGAGGTATACAACTAAAAATGTAACAAATATATAAAAATTAAATAACATATGTACAGATGTTTATACAGGTCTGGATTTGTGCAAGAGTTCAATTTGCAAATATTTTTGTCTATATATGGAAAGACTTATGCTGGCCTGTTGTATTTCAGGTCATAACATCTTTAGAGAACTCATTACTTGTATACAATTTTTCACAATGATGGGCATTTCAGAATTTTAATGTTTTTCACTTTGTTTTATGCGCAGAGCTGAAGCACTTCTGAGTCCACCGACAGCACATTTATCAAACTGTAGTTCACGTCTAACTTTTTCAGTCCTTTTTAACATTCTTCCATACTCAGGAATATAGGGAGAGTCTGAGGTTGCAACTTCTGGTCCTCGTGTATGATACCCAAGTGCCACAGTAAAGATCTCATCAGAAGGTATCTTGGGGTTTTATGAACTCTCATTGGCATTTCTGCTACTTCTTAGTGGGTCAACTTTCTTCGCTGTTTCTCTGGACATTTCTTACTACCTCTTGGCTAGAGTCATCTCAAACAGGATTTCCATAGTTGATACAGTCTTTGTGGTAAGTACTCATTAGTGCTTCAGCTCTACGCATAAAACAAAGTGAAAAACATTAAAATTCTGAAATGCCCATCATTGTGAAAAATTGTACATAAGTAATGAGTCCATGGGAACAGATGGCATCCCAGGCTGCGTCCTACATGAACTCCAAGAAGAACTAATCCCTCAAGTAAAACTGCTGTACAATCTCAGCCTCACTACAGGATATGTGCCCAAAGAATGGCGTACAGCAACAGTGGTCCCACTCCACAAAGTTGGCGCCTCTGCGGACCCTGGAAACTATCGCCCCATAAGCCTGGCTACCCTAGTCTGCAAGGCTATGGAGAGGATCATCATGGAACTCATAAACAAAGACATTGGGGACCTACAGACACTAGATCCTACCCAATTTGGCTTCGTCAAGGGCAGATCCTGCCTTTTGAACCTGGTTGACTTCTTCGAAACAGTCACCAAGGCCATAGATGAGGGGAAGATAGTCCACACAGCCTATCTGGACCTCGCAAAGGCATTTGACACAATATCCCACTCGGGCATCATAGATAAACTATCCAGCCTAAATATAAACCCTATGTCACAAGATGGGTCACAAATTGGCTCAAAGACAGAACCCACAGAGTCAGAGTTGCTGGGGCCATGTCAGACTCGAAACCGGTCACAAGTGGCGTCCTGCAAGGTACTATCCTGGGACCTCTCTTGTTCGGTATTTACTTTTCTGAGGTACAGGCCAACGTGGAAGGAATATGGCTCACCAAGTTCGCAGATGACTGCAAACTGGGCGCCATAATCGACTCCTCCAGCTGACATGAACATCCTTCAAAAAGGTCTCGCAGAGACGGATAACTGGTGCCAGAGCCATGGTCTAAAGCTAAATGCCAAAAAGTGTATAGTCATACCCTTTGGCAAAAACAATGTGCCCACAAATTACCACATAGGTGGTAACCCATTAAGTACAGAGAAAGTAATTAGGGATCTGGGGACCCAAGTTGATAGCAATATCTCCTTTGACAACCACATTGCCAAAGTGGTTAGAAAGACCTTCTACACAGCCCACCTCATCATGAAAGGATTCTCATCTAGATCAAGAGAGGTAATTGTGCCCCTTTATTCATCCCTCATCAGGCCCATCATAGAATACAATGCCCCCTTTGGGATGTACCTTACCCGACACCTGCAGCAATTAGAAAGACCCCAAAAGTACCTCACCAGGAGGATCAAGGGACTCAAACAGATGCCATATGCTGCTCGGTTAAAAAAACTCCAGCTCTACTCAGTTGCATACCGCCTACTTCGAGGCGATCTATGCCTGACATATAAAGCTATGTCCAACCCAGAATTAATGGACATGCTCCACCTCAGTAAATCTAAATCCCTTAGAGCCACGCGCTTGAGGGACTTGAACCTCAGCACAGAAATAAATAGAACATGCTGGAGGGACAGATTCATAACCCAGAGGCTCCCTTCGCTCTGGAATAGAATTCCAATTCATGTTAGGCAGAGCACCTCACTGACTCTCTTCAAGAAGAATCTTGATGAGTGGATGGGGGATCGTAGGTTTGTCCCGGGGATTACTTCCGTGTCACTATTAGACAGAGTCACAGTAAACTAAACTTTAAAAAGGGCACAGTATACTCAAATCAAGGGGTGACGTAAGCCAAACACAATTGAGCTAGGCTTATAAATGCCCCAGGGCAGATAGCCTAGTATGAACCTATGAAACCTATGAAATGTCTTCACTTTCTTTTCAGCAACTTTCTATCCTCAGTGCTAATGGTGAAATAATGTGGTTTGCTCACAATCTACTAGTACTAGTAGTCCCGGTAGTTTTTCTGAGGACCTTTGCTGATGTCTCCCCCCTCCCCCCTCCTTTGGTAGAAGATAAGCATTTGCTATCATTTTTGTCTGAACTGGTTTCTTAAAGCCTCTCTAAAACTGCAGTCAGTTTGTTAGACTGAATTAAGGAAACAGAGGCAGGTATTCTACTCTATAATCTATGTACTCGTCAGCATTTGGCAGTAAAGTATTTTTGTATTCTACCAAAGCTAGGTGTATAGGTGTGTCACTGCACTTTATAAGGCACTGAAATTTCTTCTTGAGTATTGTTTCAGACATTGGGTTATGGCTAGTTTGAAACTCCCATTGGTCTGATGATTTCTTGAATTCTGCTCGCCGAGTGGATTGTCGTCTGAAATAACCACATTAGGTATTCCGTGTCATGAAAAAGTAGTTGTTATTGTATTAATTATACCAGCCAGATGTACAGTAATGGAACTGAAACATGGCTTTTGAAGTTTCACTCCATGGTCCTCCCAGTATTATTTCCTTTTTTGACTTGTTATACACATTGCACATAGGGGTTAATTGTTGAATGTATTTTTCCATGTATTCGAGGTAGTAGGAATCTGAATAGTATTATTGTCTAAATACTGTTTCATTGGAAAAGGAGGTGCATAGACTGATACTAGCAAGGAGCCATACCAGTAAAAGCTTACCATATAAGCCACTGAAATTACCATATAATTCACTAGTGTTCACCACATTGTCTAGAAGGGATACAAGGGTAACCTAGGGAAGAATTTCTGACAGACCATTTTTATTGAGGTAACTGAAATTGACCAGAGTGCTACTTTGTTTGACATATAGGGGGACCTTGTTCCACAGGCATGGAATGTGTTGGATTAGGTGTCTTTCTCACCAACTAGTCTTTTTAACTTGAGTTGAGAACCTTGGTACAGGGGTTTGAAGTACTACCGGTTCTGTGGAGGTGCAGATGGTCAAGTAGGGCAGGATATTTCACAGCTTAATAAACAAGATAAAAGTCACTGCAAAGAAGATAATAGGAAAATGAGTACTACGAGATGGTTGACAGAAATGCTTGGTAATAAAAGGATGAGAAGGTGATATTTTAGTTAAGAATCTGAGACAGTATCCTTAAAATCACCACTTCCATAGGCCCTATGTAGAACAGTACTTGCTGAAAATAACAATCTGATATTGTTAATCCTCGTTCACTCCTTACATTTGGGTATCGGTTCCGAGCTCGGAACCCAGCCGGACATTTTCCAAGCTCGCATCAGCTTCAAACTCTCGAGCTAAACTCTTACCCACAATCCCCCTCTCCCTGTTACCTCAGATTTCGTTTGCCGCATTGCCATCCGGTCGTGTCAAGCTACTTCTCTTGAGCTAAGTACAGTCAATTGTTGTTTAATTGCTTTACAAATTACTTTTCTGTCAGAAAAGTTGATATTTTATTGTCTCTTACACTATCGCATCTAGGGTTCATAATTTCCTCAGATGTTCATCGTGTTACACTGCTGCAGTCATCACAGTTGGGTCATCTGCCATCAGGCGGTCCCGCAGCCGGCCTGAGTTCCAAAGTCTTGGTCCGGCGTCGGTTGCGGTCGCTTCTTCCCTGACATCAGTGCGACTGGGTATAAAAGAGGCAGCCGACGCCATTTACTTCAGCCTTTCTTGCCGCGCGGTACCCGAAGCAGAAGCAGTTCGCAAGTGCCTGTCGGCCGACTCCTGAGATTTTCAAATTAAATTCAAAGTACCCCGTTGGGGAATCTTTTCTTGCCTCAGACCGATGTCAGAAAAAGTTAATAATTGCATTTTTTGTGGGAAGCAAATACCTCATAAGGATTTTCATTCTTATTGTATTCCTTGCCTAGGCCCAGACCATGACTTCACAGGTTGTCGGTTTTGTGCTAGGTTTAACAAACTAACTATTAAATGTCGGTTTGTTTTCGCCCGACATTATTTTGGCAGAAAATTTAATTACACCATGCCATCGGAGCAACCGACGACCGGAATGCATAAAAAGCGCAACGATAAGGACAGGCAGCCGAGACCCAAACCAGACACCGAGGCCTCTGCTAGGCCAGTCGCTGGTTCTCCGGTTTTCAGTGAGGCACCTATGCTGCCCCTGACGACCGCTGACTTAGAACCCCAGGCTGCATCCGACTCCCAAGCGGAGATTGCTGGGCCTCCAGAGCCTTTATCTTTAGGCCCTTCCAACTCCATGGCTGAAGGGGATTCCGGTGTAGTTGAAAGGTCTTCAGTTGCTGAAGGTGTCTTCAGACCCGACTTCACTTACTATAAAATCCTATGCAAAGCTGAAAACTCCTTTAAAAGCAAGGAAGCCTGTACAGCAGTCTCCAGTACAAGGCCCCATGCCTAAGAAACAGATGCTTAAGATGGCTGAAGACTTAATTACCCTAATGGGGGGTTCCCATCCCCCTCCTGACAAAAGGCCTAGACAGGAGGAGGACTACGCTTCGTCTGACCAGGTTTCCATTTCCTCAGATTCTTCTGAGAAATGGGAATACTCTTTTCCCCCTTATGAAGACTCTGATGCTGAAGAGTCTATTCCTTCAGGATCTCCCCCAGAAGACTACTCTTTTGGGGAAACTTTACATACCATGAGGGAACATTTCCACTGGGAAGGCCAAGATTACTCTGATTCTAAGAAATGGCTCCGAGAGTTCCTTTTACTACCCCAGCACAGATCCCTTGCTATTCCACCTGTGTTAGACATTGTGGATGATGATTATTCAGAATCTAGCCTTAACCCAGATTCATTACCTTCTGCACCAGCCAAACCAGACAGATACTACAGAGTCCCTGACTCACACAAATTCCTATATAAAAGCCCTGTTGCTGACCCAGAAACCATTTCCCAGGGTCCCAAAGGTGTTAATGCCTCTATTGCTAAAAATCCTGTACTCTCTAAAAGAGATTCTAGAGCACTAGACAGATGGGGAAAGAAAGTATATACTTCAGCTACTCTAGCTATGAGGGCCTAAAATTGCCAGTTTCACATGCTGAAATATCAACAATATTTGATGTCTCAATTAAAACAAAAAATGATCACACATACAGAGCAGCCTGATTACAAGGCAATGCAAGATTTGTTGCATGCAGCAGAACAAGTGGGAAACCATACTTTTCAGTATGGATTTGATTCATTGGAAGCTTCTTGTAGAGCAGCAGTAACAGGGTCTGTCATTCGTAGGCATGCTTGGTTAAAAGAACAAATTTTACCTGATCATGTTAAAGCAAAGTTATTGGATGCACCTTTACAGCAGGATGTTTTATTTGGTGTGAAAGCAGAAGAGGTTTTAAAGAAAATGGAGGATAAGGCAAAATCTATGCAGACGGTCAAGGATTTTTTACAGGTTCAACCCCCTCGTTTCAGCAGAAATTGGCCAACCAAAAACTGGTCCTTTCCAACTTCTGACAGACCACAGAGGGGCAAATACAGACGCCCAAGGGGCAGAGGTCAGCCACAAGGCTCTCACAAGCCCTGACAATGGGGTGCCACAACCCAGAAAGAGGTCTCAAACTTTCAGAAAACAATCACAATGACTTACCCCTCAGACTGCGAAACAAATCCCTCTTGGCAGCTCCCTTGGGAGGAAAACTGGCACTTTTTGCAGGCAATTAGCACATCATCACAAAAGACAAATGGATCCTAAATACTGTATCTCAAGGATACAGGTTCCACTTTCACACTTTACCAAGGATAAAAGGAATGCCAAACCTGCCACCAAATCAATGGGCAGAGGCTCAAAGACAAATTACAGCACTCATGGACATGAGAGCCATTCAACAGGTTCCTACACAGGAGCAAGGACAAGGATTTTACTCAAGACTCTTTCTGGTTCCCCGAAAGGACAAAGCCTGGAGACCCATTCTGGACCTTTCAATTCTAAACACATACCTGGAAGTACCCAAATTCAAGATGCTTACACTACAGCAACTTCTTCCCATGCTGGGCAAGAAGGCTTGGCTAGTAACGTTGGACCGCAAGGAGGCATACCTGCATGTCCCTATCAGACAAAATTGCAGAAGATACCTCCGATTTATAGCAGGTTCAACTCATTACCAATTCTCTGCACTGCCCTTTGGTTATCTACTGCGCCCAGGGTTTTCACAAAATGCCTGGCACCAGTAATTGCATACTGCAGACAAAGAGGAATTCAAATATATCCATACCTGGACGACTGCCTTATTCAAGCAGAAAGCAAGGGCATTCTTTTAAAACATCTGGCGTTTGTAAAAAACCTACTAAGTTGCCTAGGGTACACAGTAAACGAAAAGAAGTCAAACCTAGTGCCGTCACAAGACATAATATTCCTGGGTGCCAGCTTAAATACAATGGCCCAGATGGCTTATCTCACGCCAGACAAGGAAGGACAACTGACTCTATACTTCAAAATGATGGCAACAAAGACCAAACTCCCTGCAAGAAAAATTCTGCAGGCCTTGGGATTCATGGCATCTTGCATACTACTTATCCCATATGCCAAACTGCATATGAGGAAATTATAATGGTACCTGAAAAGCGTATGGACTCAACACAGCCACAGCTTGGAAACAATAATACCACTCATTCCCTGCCTTCAACAGGAGTTTCTATGGTGGGCTCAGGCATGTCACCTCATCAAGCCTTTCACCTTACCCACAGCCAGGCAAACAATAACAACAGATGCATCGGATTACGCCTGGGGAGCACACATGGCAGGACAGTGTATTCAGGGCAAATGGTCTGCAGATCAAATGCATCTCCACATCAATCAAAAAGAGATGCTAGCTGTACAAAATGCACTAACAGCTTTCAAGGACCTCCTACATCCAGGACAACTTCTAATAAAGACGGACAACACCACAGTGATGTGGTACATAAACAAACAAGGGAGCACACATTCCTACCCCTTATGCAGGCAAGCAATGACCTTGTGGAACACAGCACTGACCTACCAAGTTCAACTACAAGCACAATGTTAAGTTGTCAATCTCGCCTTCATTCTTGCTGGATGGGTTCGGAGCCGATCCTCGGCTCCGACTTGGAACTTGCTAAGCTTGAGAACTCCTTTTACCAGCTCGAGGCAACCCTATATCCCATGATGCAAGGCGAGACTACCTCAGATCTCGTTTGCCGTTTCGCGAAGAGGTCTCTTTTTTGCCAGCTCAGGTGAGTTTTCTAATTCAACAGATTATTCAAGGGTATTCCCTCCTTTTTCTTATTTTTGGTTAGTATTTATTATAGTGTGTATAGCTATACTATAGTACCCACCCTATATTCCTCTTTTTGGGTAAAAGTTTAAATTTCTTTTTGGTTAGGCCTAAGCCTCCCAGTTCATTAATCCCTGTCAGTTTGTGTGTGTTTTGGGGTTAATTGTGTGACTCTTGTTGAGTGTGTGTTTTGTTTTTTTCTTAGACTATGTCTAGAGAAGGAAAGGTCTCAGGCTTCAAGAAGTGTGACTCGTGCTGTCAGAAGATGTCTCTGACAGACGGTCACACTTCTTGTGTTTACTGCCTGGGGCCTTTACACCTGCAGGACTCCTGTGCTATATGCCACTCTTTTAGCCAGAGAGTCCTGCAGGAGAGGAGGAACACGTTGATCCTCCGTGGCTTATTAAAGCCAGAAGGTTCACCGACAAAGACAGGGTCTGGTAAACCTTCCAAGCCACCTAAGGTTCAAGCTATGGTTGTTAAGCCTTCCCCGGTGGCTCCGACTCCTTCGGAGTCTAGATCGGCTCCGGCTGGAGCCGATCTTTCTACCACTGAGATGGTAGTGTCGGTTCCTTCCGGCTCCGACACACAGTCTCCAGTTGCCTTGTCTGCACCGGCTGGTGCCGAGGTGTTATCCAGTATCGGAGCCGAAAAGTCTTCGGCTCCATCTGGAACCGAGAGGACGTCGGCTCCGATGGCTTCGTCCAAGAAGAGATCTCGGTCCCCTTCTCTGGAGTCTATTCGCTCGGCTCCGAGGTCTCCTCTTTTATCGGAACGGAGTCATCGGAGCCGATCTTCGAGATCTTCCAGGCTGTCAGACCACAATTTAGAGAGGGTGCTAAGCAGGCTGTTGAAGTCACAGGCACTAGCCCAAATGCTCCATAGCCCGTCTCAACAGACTTCGGCTATTGCTCTTCCCCTTGAACTTCCTCCTCCGACTCTTCTCCAGAGTTCGGAGCCGGAGCTTTTCGGGACAGTGACCGTGTCGGCGCCGGGGCCGATACATCCCCTTTCGGCTCCGTCGTCTTCGGCTCCGATCTCCTCCATGAGACCTTCCTTGGAGGGATCCGGTCGTCGAGTTTCCCTTGTCGGCTCCGAGGGGGCTTGTCCGACCCCGCTCTCCCTCTCGGGGCTTCGGCTTTGGTGAGCTCGGCACCGACATCGGCCTTGGAGCCTTCTGTCTCAGTGGAGCCGGGAATTCCTGTCTCTTCGGAACAGGAGTATTCTGGTCTCCCTGGGAGAGGAGCCTTTGAGGTGATGAGGAGTGTCCTGGCACCTGAGCCAGGTCAACGGTCCATTCCTTTAGCTCCTCCCTCTTCGGTGCCTGCTGATGTCTCTTGCCAGCCTCTTGCTCCCAGGCCCAGGGATCCATCGCCCCAGGTTTCCCCATTGGGAATAACTTCCTCTTCCGAGGTTTCTCCTGATCCCGCAGGAGAACCCCCGCGCAAGAGGACGTGTAAGAGGAAACACACAGACTCCCCTGAGTCTACAACATCAGATACCGACTTAGATGAGTCGGAGGGTTCCCCCCGGTCGCCCTCTGAGGATGTCTCCTTTTCAGACATCCTGGAACTCCTCAAACAGAGGGGGAACTGGCCTTCCATTGACCCCTCCGAGGATGAGTCGGTATACCTGGAGGCGCTTGGATCCCGACCCTCCACCTGCTGGGTGTCTCCGCCTTTCGACCCACTCATGCAGGTAGTGGCTCGGAAGGCGTGGGCAGCCCTGGATTCTGTGGAACCTGTCCCCAGGAGGCCATCCAAATTTATTACGGCCCCTTCAGACAAGCAGTTTCTTTCTAAGGGCGTCTCTGTGGATGCTATGGTGGTGGCGGCCACCAAGAAGGAACTTGCGGATCCTTCCGTGCCTGTCCATCCTCCTAACAAAGACTCTAGGACCATGGATAGGTATGGCAAGCGGATGTTTTCTTCAGCGACCTTTGCTATGCGTTCGCTGAACTACCTTTGTCATTTCACCAGACTTCAGAGAGACATTCTCAAGGAACTAGGTGAAGTGGTTCAGGATCCTTCAGCTGCTGGGGCTCAAGACAAGATTGCCTCACAGCTAGCAATCCTAAATTCTTTAACCAACTCCTCCATGCGGCTCATATCCTATGCGGCCGATGGAGCGAGTAGAGCCGCAGGCACAGGAGTGGCACTTAGGCGTCAGGCCTGGATGCGGCTTTGTAATTTCGCGGACCCCTTTAAGGCGTCCTTCACCAATACCCCCTTTGACGGTTCGGCTTTGTTCGGACCGCAGGTGAAGGAAACCTTGACCAGGTGTGAACAAGATGGCAAAACCCTTTCTGCCGTAGGAGTCCATTTTTCCACTCCTTCAAGACCCTATCCCAAAGGTCAGAAAGGAGGAAAAATGTGGTTCCGGAAAGCCCAAGGAGTTACGCCGGACACACGTGGTCAGTTTACCCCCAGAGGCAGAGGGGGTAACAGTAACAGACACCGCCCCAGAGGCAGGGGGGTCCCCAGAATCAGGGTAGCAGGGAGCTTCTTCCTGACAAACCCTTTCAGCATCCCTGAGGTGTTGCCCGACTGTCCACCCTTGGAGGCAGTCGGGGGAAGGATATCGCTGTACCCATTAGCCTGGCGTTCCCTCTCACAAGACATGTGGGTACAGTCGATCATATCCGAGGGTTACAAAATCCCTTTCGAAAGGTATCCCGTACCTCACCAATCCCTTCCAGACATCTCACCCGGTCAAAGGGATTTGGCAAAACAGGAGGTCTCAAAGCTCCTAGAAAAAAGAGCCGTCCAAATTGTTCCAGCAGACCAAGTAGGATCCGGCATCTACTCAAGATTCTTTTTGGTCCCCAAAAGGACGGGAGATTGGAGACCAATTTTAGACCTGAGCAATCTAAACAGATTTGTCAGAAAGGCAAGATTTCGGATGGTCACGCTTCAGTCCATTCTGCCCTTTTTGTGCAAGGACAACTGGATGTGCTCAATAGACCTTCAGGATGCGTACTATCACATAAAGATACACAGACACTCCAGGAGGTTTCTCCGCTTTCGGCTGGGGACCAGTCATTATCAATTCAGAGCCCTGCCCTTTGGCCTCACTTCAGCCCCCAGAGTGTTTACCAAATGCATGGCAGTGGTTACGGCTCATCTGAGACGTCAAGGATTCCAGGTGTTTCCTTATTTGGACGACTGGCTCCTCTCCGCCACCACCAAGCATCAGCTTCTTCAAAGCAGAGACTACACTCTGCAGATTTGCAAAAAGTTGGGAATCTCAGTGAATTTCGAAAAATCTTCTCTGCTGCCTTGCCAATCTATCACCTTTATAGGCGCCGAACTAAACACCATCAGTATGTTAGCCAGACTAACAAATCAGAGAATTCTGGACATCCAAAAATACGTTCGGATCATATTACTGAGCAACAAAGTCAGAGCCAGATTGGTTCTGAAGGTTCTAGGTCTTATGGCTGCGTACTTCTACCATTAGCTCGCTTCCACATGCGTCTTCTGCAGTGGATGTTATTCACTCAGTGGCACGAAATTTTGGTTACACAATCGTGCAGGACTCATCTAACCTGGTGGATATCTTCTCCTCTGCTCCATCAGGGCCGACCATTTGTTCCCCCAACTCCGGTTGCCACAGTCACTTCGGATGCCTCTCTGATCGGGTGGGGGGGGCATTATCAGGGCAGGATGGTCCATGGGACTTGGCAACCCACAGAATACCATCTGTACATAAATGTCCTGGAGATGAGAGCGGTGCTTTTAACGTTGCAAGCCCTCAACGACTTTCTTCCCTCGGGGACTATTGCAGTTCAAACGGACAACATGTCTGTAGTCTGGTACATCAACAAACAGGGCAGGACCAGGTCCTATCCTTTATGTCGAGAAGCTCTCCGACTTTGGCAATGGGCAATCTCCTCTCATCGGTTTCTGATAGCAGCGCACACCCCCGGCAGGTCCAACCTCTTAGTGGACAGACTGAGCAGAGCTATTCTCATGCCTCACGAGTGGTCTCTCAAACAATCGGTAGTGGACGAGATTTTTCAGAAGTGGAGCACCCCTTGTTGCGACCTTTTTGCTACACCCCAAAACAGCAAATGCCCGGACTTCTTCACCCTCTTTCCCCTACCAGGCCATCCCCTGAGAGACTCTCTAATCCAGGATTGGCCCCGGGGACTTCTGTACGCTTTTCCCCCCATTCCCCTTAATTCCACAGGTCATTCAGAAAGCTACCATTTTGAGAGCCAAGTTGATTCTCATTGCCCCTTACTGGCCTCGACAAATTTGGTTTCCGTCCCTACATCGTCATCTCCTGGTGCAGCCTTGGCATCTGGACCCAGTTCCGGATCTTCTGATCCACCAAACGGGTCAACAGCACCGGGCCATTCGTTCTCTCAACCTCACTGCCTGGTTGCTCCACTTCCTTCCCTAGCCAGGCTTCCTATGATCTCTGATCCTGTCAGAGATATCTTAATAGCTTCCTTAAAGTCGTCCACCAGAACGGTTTATGCTAGCAAGTGGCGACGTTTTTCCCTATGGGCAAACTCCAGCATTGATCCTTTTACTGCGCCGGTGCATTCAATTTTAGATTTTCTGGCTGAAGTTTTTCAGTCAGGATCTTCTTCATCGACAGTTAAAGTTCAACTGGCAGCAATTTCTAAATATCATGTTGGCTTGCAAGATCATAACATAATGTCGCATAGACTATGCAAAGCTTTTCTGAGAAGTGTTTTTCTCCTAAAGCCTCCAGTAAAACATCCTCCTCCACAATGGGATCTGAATTTGATGTTAGCATCCTTGATTTTACCCCCCTTCGAACCGTCTGCTTCATGCTCTTTAAAGTTGCTGACCTGGAAAACAATATTCTTAGTGGCTGTCATTTCAGCAAGGAGGGTATCTGAACTTCAAGCCCTCTGTATCCGTTCCCCATACTTAGTTTTTCACAAGGACAGGGTATCCTTGAGAACTAATCCAATTTTTCTGCCCAAAGTTGTTTCTCAGACTAATATTAATCAATCCATCGATCTACCAGTTTTTTTCCCTAATTATTCCGACAGAGCTGAACAAAAACTTCATTTTTTGGATGTCCATCGTCAACTCAGATATTATTTGCATAGAACTAAACAATTCAGGAAATCTGATCAATTATTTGTTTCCTATGCAGAAAACAGGAAAGGTCTCCCAGTGTCGAAAGTGACCTTATCCAGATGGTTGTCTTCTACCATTTCTTATGTGTATTCGCTCAGAGGCAAGCAACTACCCTCAAAACCGAAAGCGCATTCAACCAGGAGCCTGTCCACATCTACAGCTTTTCAGGATAGGCTACCCATTGATACCATTTGTGCAGCAGCTACTTGGGCCACTCCTCATACCTTTGTCTCTCATTATAAATTAGATTTGGCCTCCAGGGACAGAGCCAGTTTTGGTTCCACAGTACTCAAGAGTCTGTTCCATTGAGCCACCCGGGATACAGGTGCTAGGGACATGGTCCCATCCAGCAAGAATGAAGGCGAGATTGACAACTTAACATTTAGAAGTTATGTACCTACCATAACGTTCCATGTTAGTTGTCTTCTCTTGCCTTCTTTCTTGCGTCCCTCCCTCCTTCCCCCTGGCCTGGACAGATCTTGAAGGGCTTCTCTTTCTTAGTTTTTACTCTCCTGAGTCTTCAGTAGAAAGAGTCTATCTTAAGAACTTTTTGCCTAGTTCTTCTAGGCTAGTCTTTGCTCTTCCTTTGGGAATAGTTTTATTTAGCAGGGTGTTTTAGCTACCAAACGAGATCTGAGGTAGTCTCACCTTGCATCATGGGATATAGGGTTGCCTCGAGCTGGTAAAAGGAGTTCTCAAGCTTAGCAAGTGCCGAGTCGGAGCCGAGGATCGGTTCCGAACCCATCCAGCAAGAAAGAAGGTGAGAGAAGACAACTAACATGGAACGTTATGGTAGGTACATAACTTCTAAATTCCTGCCAGGAAAGAAAAATACATTGGCAGACGAAATAAGCAGAAATATCATGGATCCTCATGAGTGGAAACTAGATCCACAAGTATTCACAATGATAACTCAAAAATGGGGGAGCCTAGACATAGATCTGTTTGCCTTCTCCCAAAACTACCAACTATGGAAATTTTGCACAAGGACATACCGCACACTAGCTTGGAAAGTGGACGCCTTCTCATTCAGTTGGAAAACAGTGACAGTGTATGCCTTTCCTCCACTACCTCTTCTGGCAAAGGTGCTCCTGAAAGCCAGATTAGCGAGGCCACAAATGATACTCATTGCTCCAGACTGGCCACGCCAACACTGGTATCCAGTATTAAGGAACATGGCTCAAGGCCCACCATGGATTTTACCTCAAATTCCTCACCTGCTGACTCAGCAAAACAGTCAGATTCTACACAGCCAGCTCAAGACTTTATATCTGGCTGCATGGCAGATTACCTAAACAACCAGTCAACACTTCTCTCTAAAGCTGTTATGGATGTCATTCTGGAGGCCAGGAGACCCAGCACCAGGAAAACCTACTCAGACAAATGGAAAAGATTCTGCGCCTGGAACCAGGCTAAAGGCCAAAATCCTCTAGTCCCAAATATTCCTCAGATTCTGCAATATTTAACTGAGATGTTGCACAAAGGCCTTTCCTTTTCATCTATTAAGATCCACGCTTCAGCTGTTTCAGCTCATTACAACATGGATCCTCCTATATTTTCACATCCATTTCTAAGACAGTACCTCAGAGGGGCTAAGAACATAAGACCGCCCTGGAGAGCACCAACACCAACTTGGGACCTCAATTCTGTTTTGGAAAAATGTACACTACCGCCCTTCGAACCAGCTTTTTCAGCTGATTTACAATTTTTATCATGGAAAACTGCTCTGCTGCTAGCAATAACTTCAACACGAAGAGTCACAGAGCTACAGGCCCTAATGGCAGTGGATCCTTTCATCATTTATCATCAAGACAGAGTCTCTTTACGAACTAACCCTTCCTTTATGTCAAAGGTGGTATCCAGTGTGGCTCTAAACCAAACCATTCATTTACCCACCTTTTATCCAAACCCCCAGAATAAAGGGGAAATGCTCCTACACTCTTTGGACATTCGCAGGCAACTACGTTTCTACTTGGATAAAACTAAGGCTTTCAGAAAATCTGACCAACTCTTTGTATCCCATGCTGCAGGATCACAAGGAAAGGCTGTCTCAAAACAGACCATTTCAAAATGGATAGGTCATTGTATCCATTTCTGCTACACACACCACGAGAAACCTGTACCTGATAACATTAGGCCCCATTCCACCAGGGCTACAGCAAAATCAACAGCCTTCCTCAGAGGGGTACCAACCAAGGATATTTTGGAGGCTGCAACTTGGAGTTCAGTGCACACCTTCACCAAGAAATACCACTTACCTCTATACTAAAAAACCAGAGCTGGCTTTGCCACTGCCGTTCTGCAGGGCCTACTAGCTTCTCCAAACCCTGTTTAATACCAATTGCCCAGCCTTAGCTTTGGGATTCAACCCAAGTGTGATGACTGCAGCAGTGTAACACGATGAACATAGTACAGTTTTGTACCTACCATAAATGTAGATGTTCGAATGTTCACACTGCTGCAGTCCAGGTTACCCTTCCACCATCCCCTCTTCTTACCTGGGTTTTATGTATACCTCCCTTTTTATACAATCTATATGATGCATTTCTATATGGTGTATTTGCTTACAGCTGTAGCTATTGTTTTCTACTTATGTATTTTACTTAGGATTATGTATTGCCTTCCTATTTGGGGGCACCTGACATCTGGGGCAAGAAAAACTGAAGAAAATGGCGTTGGCTGCCTCTTTTATACCCCTGTCGCACTGACATCAGGGAAGACGCGACCGCAACCGACTCTGGACCAAGACTTTGGAACTCAGGCCGGCTGCGATCATATGGTCTCGGCCATATGAAAGTCGAACTTTTGAAAGTTGGGTCATCTGAAGTAGACCCGTTTGGGGACAACAGCAAACCTCCAAAAATTTTTAAAAGTGTTTTATTCAGTGTCAGTGAGTGTACTAAAACATTAATGCACTTTTGAGTATCACTAGTTTTCTGTTGCCTTGATATCTGAAATTTTTTCTTTTGTGATGTAGATTTATTGTATGAATTGATTATTTTCTTTCTTTCATTAAATATTTAATTGTAAGGGTTTGTTATTTCCCTCTATAATGTTTGAGGGGATATGAATGGATGTCTTTGTACAGCTATTTAGGTGCAAGTAGAACCTGAAAGTGTAGGCATCAGCTTTGGTAATGGTGTCAATATGTGAAGGGTTACTTTGGAATTTATTTAGGTCATCTGAGAATTGTAACAATTTTACTTTTGGTATTTTCGGTGAGGGATCTACTAGTTTTAAAAGAGAACCTAATCAATTTGCTGTCCAATTTAACAATAGAGGTGAGACAGGGTGGGGTGAAAGAAGGAGCCATACTTGTTAGGACAATATTGAGGGTATTAGGCCTTGAATGGAAAGACTTGACAGTTTGTTCAAGAGAGTTGGTATTAAAGTCTGGGAACTACTGAAATTATTTATTGGTGGCACAAGTTTGTCACTTGATGATTGGTTAGTCAATCAGGAGAATAAAGGTGAGATGGATAGGAGAATAAAATTGGAATGGATAGCAGTTTTATCTGAAGTATTTAGGTAATTATTGTCAACTTGAGACATGGAAGGCGGTCTGTAGGTAACAGTGATATAATGGATTTATTCAGTGAGACTTGGACCTCGAAGTTCTTTGTAGGGATCCTGAGGGGTTTGCCATGAAATAATATGCACTTCATGCATATAGATACTTTCCTTTGGTTACTATTGAGCCTGAACTCATGATAGGCACTGAAGCCAGGTGTGGTGTGAGACGGTGCTGTGCTGCACTGAAACCAAATTTTCATAATTACAGAGATGTGGATTTACTTGACTGTTATGACGGTTATTTTTTTAGGGTGCCATCTTCATGTAATCCAAATTAGAATTTATTGTATTGGCCGGCTTTGTTAGCATAGAGAAAGATAGCTCTACCTGTAGCCTTGTCAACCTGAATTTGATTAGTGCCTCAAGTGCCTTTTGGAGCAGGTAGAGGTGGAAGTAGAATGTTGAGGCATTACCTGTTCACCTCATCCAGGATGGAGGAAGATGAGGGGTATGGCTGCTTTATGAGCCCCGATGGTGATAATGGGGCCATGCTAGTAAAGCTTTTGCTTTGATGTGGAGTGGGCAAAGAAGGGTGTGTTTACCTGTAGGTTGGGGCATTTCCATCATGTTTGCATTGCATGGATAGAAAACAGTTTATGCCAGTATATCTTTTCAGAGATACCCAGGAGCAGGTGTGCTGAATATGAAAAAAGTAAGATGCCTGTCGTTAAAATGCTGAAAACAGAAATATTTCTGTCATAGAGCCTTTGACTGAATGCAGTGGATGAAGAGTTGTCGGGACACAGACTGGGGTTTTGGTATAAAGGAACTGCGGTGAAAAAATGCTGTTACTGTAACCTGTTAACATTAATTTGTGCTGACTCTGCTTCTTACAGGCAGAAGAGTTCCGCACAGCAGTGCAGATCTTATTGGAATGGCTGTCAGAAGCTGAGCAGACACTTCGTTTTCGTGGAGCCTTACCCGATGACCCTGAAGCCCTGCAGTCACTTATAGATGTACACAAGGTAAGTTCATTTACAAAAAAGAAGGTAAACTGATGCCCCATTAATCTGTACCATTCATTTCCTTGGGTATCCAAGGTAAATAAATTACATCTTGCATGTTACATTTATTGCTACTCTGCTTACCTCTTTGCTACCTGAAGCCCTACAGTCACTTATAGATGTACACAAGGTAAGTTCATTTACCAAAAAGAAGGTAAACTGATGCCCCATTAATCTGTACCATTCATTTCCTTGGGTATCCAAGGTAAATAAATTACATCTTGCATGTTACATTTATTGCTACTCTGCTTACCTCTTTAATTTAATTCACCTTTAATCTGGAGTGTTGCGTGGGTGCCAGGCAGTCATGAAGGACATTTTTTATCCGCTTTCTAAAGTGCAGTCACAAATGTGCAGTTAACGCGATGTGTATAAAATGATCAGGATATCAAGACCCAGTCCTTCAGAATATTTTTCTGATTACGAAGTACAATGACCTTAGTGTTAGTACATAAACGTAGCAGGTTTTTGGGGACGTAGGAAGCATCGAACCTCCAAAAGTGCTTTAAAAGTGTTTTATTGAGTGTCGATGATGAGTGTACTAAAACATTATTGCACTTTTGAATATCACCAGTTATTTGTTGCCTTGATATCTGAAAATTAGTTTTTTCTTGGAAAAATATTTACTTCAAAGATTATTGAACATCAGTAAATAGTTAAATAATGGTCTACTTTAAAGTGCTCATACAGTAAGTAGGGTGGGGGCATATTAAATTTAATATTGATATGAACAGTTTGTCAGGCTTCTTTAGCCTGTTCAGTCAGTTTCCTATTAAATTTCAAGGAAACTGACAGTGACAGGCTCTGGCAGAAGCTTCTTGAAGGCTAAATCAAAAACAAAGTGTCACTCCATCTTACTATTACTTTTTGTTCAGTTTTTTTTTTTTTTTTCCTTTTTCAAGTGTAACCAGTCAGTGTTGTCACCTGTCATTTGTCGGTATTGGTAGCACCAGATCCTAGCATTCCAAGCTTTGATGTAAATTTCAACAACAGTGCATCAGCATTTGCGGTTTGCTGTTCACCAGTGAAGGTAGTCCATATGTTGACTGCTATGGCCAGTGGTGGCTCTTTTGGATTTGACAGCATTAAACATCAAACTGCTAACAGTGGTCCACTTTACCTCATATAGACACCCTAAGGTTTGACCAGGCTTAGACCTTTTCTGATGTAACAAGCCCAAGAAGTACTGAAAAAAAGTACCTCTTGCAATCTACAACTCAGACTTTAAAATCTCAATACTTTATTAAAAATAAGAAACCACAGAATTGAGTGCTTTCGCCCTGTTGATATTAGGACTTCATTGGAATGCATAATTTCTAACAACTTATACCCTTTTTATATAATACAAACCAAGGTTTAAGTAGTACAATTAATGACATCATTAAAAACTCTTACTATATGGAGAGTACTGATCTAGGCTTTGCATCTTTAAGTGGCAACTGAGGCTACAAGCATCTCACACCCCAGGTATAAATGAGAATATTTCAGTACAGCCATTGTTCATAGGTTCATAGGTGTGTACTAGGCCAACGGCCCTGGAGCTTTTACAAGCCTGGCCCATAGAAGTGCCCTGGCATCATGCCGCCATTAGTTCCGTACCTCTATCAAGTAGTGCCAGTGGAGTGATCCCCGGGGTGAACTTTCGATTTCCCATCCACTCATCAAGATTTCTCTTGAAAAGGGCCAGTGAGATGCTCTGCTTGACATGTATGGGAAGTCTTTTCCAGAGCATGGGCATTCTCTGGGTTATGAACCTGCCCCTCCAGCATGTTCTGTTGATTGTGGTAATGAGGTTGAGGTCCCTGGAGTGTGTGGTGCGGAGGGACTGGGATTTCTTTAGGTGTAACATTTCTAACAGAGCTGGGTCAGACATGGCTTTGTAAGTCAAGCAGAGATCACCTCTTAGACAATATGAGACAGAGAAAAGCTGGAGTTTTTTTGAGTCTGTCCATGTAGAGTATCTGTTTAAGGCCTAGGATCCTCTTTGTGAGGTACTTTGGTGGCCTTTCCAGCATTTGCAGGTGCTTAGTGAGGTACATGCCAAATGGACCATTATACTCAATGATTGGTCTAATGAGGGAAGAGTAGAGAGAGATGATGACCTCTTTCTTCCTGTATGCAAAACCCTTGGTAATGAGATGTGCCACACAGAAGGACTTTCTGACCACAGTGGTAATGTGGTGGTCAAAGGAGAGGTTGCTGTCAACCTGTGTCCCCCAGACCTCTTATAATGCCTTCAGTGGGCTGCCATCAGTGTGGTAATTAGTGGGAACTGAGTTTTTCCCAAAGGGAATGACATCGCATTTTTTGGCATTAAGCTTAAGGCCATGGTTTTGACATAATTCGTTGGTCTCAGTGAGGCCTTTCTGTAAGATGTCTACATCACTTGGGGAGTTAATAATGCTTCCAGCTTGCAATCGTCGGTGAACTTGGTCAGCCAGATTCCCTCCTTGTTGTACTGGAAGTCTGAGAAGTAGATGCCAAACAGGAGAGGACCCAGGACCGATCCCTGTGGGACTCCACTTATGACTGGTCAGCAGTCTGACACGGAGTCTGCTACTTTCACACTGTGGGTTCTATCTGTGAGCCAGTTTGCAACCCACCTAATGATATAGGGGATGATGCCTAGTTTGGTGAGTCTATCAACAATTCCCGAGGGGGGAATGGTATCAAAGGCCTTGGCCAGATCGAGGGAGACTGTATGAACTGCCTTGCCCTCATCCACAGCTCTGGTGACTGACTCAAAGAAGTCAACCCAGTTGAGCAGGCATGATCTTCTCTTCACAAAACCAAATTGCGTGGGATCCAGAGTTTGGAGATTCTCTATATCCTTGTTAATTAGGTCCATGATGACACGCTCCATAGCCTTATATATCAGACTCGTCAGGCTAATGGGGCTATAATTCCCAGGGTTTGTAGTCGCTCCCCCTTTATGGAGAGTGATGACTGTAGCAGTGCACTGTTCTGTAGGGACAAAGCCTGAGGTGAGGCTGTGATTGAACAGGGCATACAATGGTTGTAGTTCACTTTGTAATTTATGTAGAACACAGCCAGGGATATTGTCGGGTACCATGGAAGCTGCATTCTTGGCCTTGGACAATGCAGCTTTAACCTGTGCTGCAGTAATGCTGGGTGCCTGGCATTCTTCTGGCATTGTGATTGGTCCTTTAGGGGGGAGAGGGGGGTAAAGTTGGCACTGAATCTGTCAGCCAGTATGTTGGCAATATCTGTTGGCTTCAGTATAGGAGGTATCATTGTGGAGTAACTCAGAGCAAATCTGAGTATTGCCATGGAGATTCTTGATGCAACTGTAGAAGGCTTTGTGGTTGTTTTTAGTGTCTGACGCAGTTCTGCCTTCATAGCCAGCTTTAGAGGTTTTGATGAGGATCTTAACTTTTTGTTGAGGCTAATAAGAGAGTTTTTCCAGTTTTGGATCTTAACCTTTTTCTGCAGCAGTTTCTTCCTGCTGTTGTAGAGTTTGTTAATGGCAGGGGACCACCAGGTTGGCTTCCTTTTTTTGGAGGAGAGTGTCTTGGTTCTGTTGGATATGCCTAGGTCCATGCATTTATCTACATGTTCATACAGTACATCGGTGTATGATTCTGTGGTCATGCACCTATTTTTCATTTGCATGGGTGCCGTGAAGTTAGCCACCTCTGTTTTTAGGAGCCCAAAGTCAGCTTTGGAGAAGTTTTGCATGGTGGTTAGTTTTGCTGGTGGTGTGGGTGAGATATGGATTTCCATGGTAATTAGTTTGTGGTCAGATCTAACCAGGGAGGACTTGACTATTGGTGTTGAGCAACGGCTGCCCATGTTAGTAATAACCAGGTCAAGGATGTTGTTTCCTCTAGTGGGAGTAAGAATGAGCTGGTCCAGCGCATTGGAATTAATGAATTCCAGGAAGCATTGGGCAAGTGTATTGGTGCATAAGTAGTTTTCCCAGTTGATGGAGAGGTAATTAAAATCACCCAGTATGAGAGTGTTGGGTTGGAGCCTAATAGTTTCCAGGGTGCTTAGGAACGTGGAATGAGAGTCCTGGGACATGGTTGGGGACCTATAGCAGGCTACAACCTGAATTGCCATCTTACCCACTGTTAGTTGTACCTGAAGTATCTCTGATGTACTATGCGGAGCTACTAGTCTGGAGGTGTGCATATCCTTTGTGAATATGGCGACGCCACTGCCTTTGGAGCTTCGGTCCAAGTTCTGGGGCTGAAAGGTGTGGAATGAGTTATAGCCTAGTAGCGCAGTGGTGCTTTCTGCTGCTTTAAACCAGGTCTCTGTTACAGCACAAATGTCAATGTTCTCCAGTTTGAGGAGTGCTTCGAGCAAGTGCATCTTGATATTTAGACTTCTAGCATTGAGGAGCATGACCCTCAGATGGCATTTATTTATAGCTGTTACGGTGGTAATTTGGTGTTTGGAACACCGCTTAAAAAAGGCACTGTAAGGGTGGCAAGAGCCTTAGCCAGTATCCAGAAACCTAGGGGTGATAGATGCAGGCCATCTCTGGCAAAGCATCAAGGTCTGCAGTCATATCATGCCAAGCAGATAGATACTGGATGCCCTTAGAATGACACCAGAAACTTAGCCAATTGTTGAAGTCAATCATTTTGTAAATTGATAGGTCAAACTTGATATAAAATTGAGTGGGTTTTAAATAATTTTTTCACAATTCTTTTTATATTTATTATATTGAGAGTATTGATCGTGCTCCGTAAAATAAAGTCCCACAAAATTTTTAGACCAGTCTTGCAGATATTCCTGAGTTAGACCCCTGTATTATTTGTGTTGTCCATTGAAAAACTGCTAAACCATATTCTTGGGCTATCCCTCTCCTCAGTGGCCTAATACTTCCTTTACAAATGCACATCTTTATTCTTGAGGGTTTTGCATTTCTGAACTCATAGCCTGCCACCAAAGGTCCATTAACTGCACTGCTGTGGTAGAAATGTAGTGCTTACAAGACTCTAAGAAAACTCTTGAATGGAGGAACAGGTAAATAAGGCAGATAGGGTGGGATCCTATATTAACTGCTGATGTGACAGTTGCACCTTATGGGAGTTGGCCTATAAATAAAGTCAGATATATATGCTCTATTTATACTTGTCATCCAGGAGACTATCAACTTCCAGAGGGATAGTGGTCAGAATCTTAGTGCTGTGTTGAAACTGTTACATTGCAGAAAAAGACAAGCCCTAGCAAGTATGTCAGGTGCAACAGCCCAAAAAGATACATTCCATATACAAAACAATAGGCCAGCACAAAGTGGTGTACAATATACTATTTATGGTATATAGGCAAAAAGAGTTTAAAAAAAAACAGAGCCAGACCGGTTTCGGCTACATAAAGCCTTCCTCAGTGAAAGGCATACAACTCACTAATACCATTCACCATTAAATATATGCAGTTGCCAACATGAGCCTTTCTCATTGGATAAGTAAAGCTGTTCATTTAGTCCAGGCAGAAACAAACCACCCAATTTAATTATCCACTTTTTGTCTTTATTATTTAGAATGGAGTGCCATCCACTTTTATTACATCTGTCTCCTGTGATCCCATCAGTAATGTTAAATTTAAAATTTACAGTAGTGTGTGTAAGGGAATGCTTGTATAGGGCACTGAATTGTCTCATTTCTAATATCACTAAAGTGTTCAGTCATACGTAGTGTTAATGGTCGAGATGTCTGTCTACTGTAAAATGCTGAACAAAGAACGTGGCAAAATAAATGACCCAGTCTGTATTACAGTTGGCTAAAAATTTTATGTCAAATTCTGTAGCTGTGTTTTTGCTGGAAAAGTGTCTACATTTGTTTACTCTAGAACATTGTGCACAGTGTCCACAGGGATCACAGCCATATAGAGGTACACCCATGGTTGTTTGTTGTTTGTCTATCAAAAACCTGACACCATTTGTAGTGGCTAAAATATGAGCCCAATGTCATGCCTGTACGAAAGGAAAATGAACATTTGTGATTAAGAATGTTAGATAATTTATGATCAGCTAGCAGTATATTCCAATGTCGGTTGATAATATCCATCAGTATGTTTGCATTATGTCCATATGTGGTCATGTAGACGAATATCAGAAGCCCCCAATTGTTTTTCTTTATAGGTCAATAATTCATTCCTATCCTGAGCAGATGCCCAATTGCTTGCGGTCAAGATAATGCCAGATTTGTAGCCCCTGGTTTTGAACCTGCAAATCAGGTCTTGTCTGTAATATGCATAATTATCTGGATTGGAACAGATGCGTGTCATACGAAGAAACTGTGATTTTGGAATATTCTTTATGATATGAGGAGGATGGAAACTGGTCCCATACAATAGTAAATTATATTGTGGATATTTTCGATATACTTGACTATCCAAAGTGTTGTCAGTGTTTCTGGTAACAAAAACATCCGGAAACATAATTTGTTGTACATGATAGTTCACCGTAAATTGTATACCCCACTTTAGATATTCGACAAATTCTGTTAAGTCATCACTATCCGCCCTCCAGACCATCCAACAATCATCTAGATACTGTCTCCATATATCTATTTCCCCCAGATATATATTATGAGTGAAGTCATAAATCAATTGTTCTTCAACAAAGGCCATAAACAAATCATCATAAATTGGGCCAGAAGAAGCCCCCCCATGGCAGTGCCTTGCAACTGCCAAAAACATCTATCATGATAGTAAAAAATATTTTTAGTAAGCATATGCTCTGCTAGACAAACTAGGAAGGTATTGAACCCCGGTGGATATAATTCAGATCTATCTAACAAATATTGTAAAGTCTGTAATCCCGCCCAATGGGGAATGTTGGTATATAGTGCTGCCATGTCAAGAGTGCATAATAGCCACCCCGGTTCTAACTGCTTATCAAAAATGATGTGCAGAAACTTTGTAGTATCTTGTGTCCATGATCCGACACATTTTAACAAAGGCTTTAGGTATTTGACCAATTTCTCCTTGATGCTAAAGAAGAAGGGATCATTTCTGGCTCAGTTTTACATAATTTTACTGCATATGATCCTTGTAACCAATATTTATACCCATTGCCAAAAATTCATAAGAACTTAGTAAATCCACCTGGTAGGCCAATTGTTTCTGGCAAAGCTTCACTCACTGAACCACTCTCCCATTTTCTGACCAATTTGTCTGAACCTATAACATTGGTCCAGGAGCATATGCATGTAATGTAATGACCATCATTAAGTTGTCTTTCAGCTTCCCCATGATATTTAGCCCAATCCATGACTACCACAGCTCCACCTTTGTCTGCTGGTAGAATAACCACATTTTTGTTATTTTGAAGATTCAATACCACCTGTTGTTCGATCTTTGAAAGATTGTGGGACAAAATCTCAGATTCTTTAAAGTGAAAATGTAAATCTTTGAGAACACATGGGGCGCATAAATGTAGATTTATGAAATTTAAATGAATTGTGATTGCAGCAGATGAAACAGTATTAAAATGCAATCTTAAATTCAATAAGCGACAAAAGGATGTTACATCTTGGGCAAAGGAATCCTCTGAAATGAAAATTTCATCTGCACCTCTATCTCAAGTTGAACTACAACTGTTAAAGGCCTTAATTTTGTACCTGTTTTTTTTAACACATTTTCAGTAACATTTATTTCTGTACCATGATTTTGAGTAATGTCTCTACATCGTGTACCTGACCTGTGTTTTCTACCTCCCCTGCCTGGTTTACCCCTAAAGGGTTATCCAGATGACTACGTTTTGGAATCGGGGACTCCAGAGTATGGTGCATATCCAAATCTGTGGCAGAGGATGAGTCCTCCCTTGATGTTCCACTCTGAGGGGTTCTTGATTTCTTGAGGATAGACTTGGGTCTCTAAGGGTTTTCTATCCAAATTATCAAATTTTACATTCTTAGTTACCCCAAAGGGTTTACCTCTTTGATAATCCCCCATATCTGTATTTGAGGGGGAGGGGTAAACCACGCAAGGCAAGTCCCCAAACAAAGTCCTGATTGCAGTCCACCACCGTATGCCATCACAAAGGGAGGTTTTCTGTATTCCATATTCCAACTTACAAATTTACAGGAGTGTTGGGTTGGAGAGTTGGTAAGGTTGTCGAATGTATTGAAATATATTCAGGACACTGGAGTTCTGTTACCTCCACCAGATTCCCTTATGCCATCCTGAACTCAGAGCAGTTTATTTGGCTCCTAGAAATAACCTGGATCCTTTTTTTCCCCTCCATAGTTGATACTAGTTCTTAGAAAGATCTCACCACAGAGGATTAAGGTAATGAGATGCAAGTGAGCTGCTTCCTATAGTCCAGGGTTTATTCTCTCAGCCTGCATTTGCCTGCTGTGTGACTATAAGCAAATCACTAACCAGACACACTGTGTGGCAATGTAGAAAATTTGGCTTGGCATCTTAGTGGTCTTCTGGACCACATGCCAGGTAACTACCTGATTGATTGTATGTGGGGTAATTATCTACTCGTAATAAGAATTTGTGTATCACACACAATTTTTCTATTCTTTTCCCTCCCTTTTCATGTGTCCTCTGCTGAGAGTCTTGATAAGAAACATGATGGTAATAGCCATGTGCTTCAGCAGCTAAGGCATACAAGTGTTCCAACATCTGTATAACTAGTTATTGGAAGCAGACTTCTCAGCTCAACTGACTGAGGAATCTACAGTCACCATATCTAGGTATCACAGTCATGAGAAATCCAATCCAGTTCCTTCTTGGACACTAATCTTCACAGATGCTTTGCTTGGCAGATGTTCTTCATCTCACATTGCTGCAGTCCTTACTTATGGGTAGTCCGCGGTCCTCGGTCGGCCCGAATACCAAAGTATTAGGCTGACGTCGGTCATGGGCGCCTAGAACTGACATCAGAGCGTCAGGGTATAAAGGCGCATGACCGACGTCATTTCCTCAGTCTTTTTTGCCGCATGGTCCGATGCAGAAGCAGCGTTGCAAGTGCCGTTCAGCGTTCTGAAATTTTTCGGTTTCGGAGTTTCAGACCGATACCAAGTTGGGCTAAGTACCCCGTTGGGGAATATTTTTGTTTTTTCTTGCCTCAGTTACTTACCGGATGTCAGAAAAAGTGAATAATTGTATTTCTTGTGGGAAACAGATACCGCATAGGGATTACCACTCGCTTTGTATTCCTTGTTTGGGACGAGCACGACGTAGTCGGGTGTCAGTTTTGTGCTAGGTTTAATAAGCGCACTATAAAACGGAGGTTAGATTGCGCTAGGTTAGTCTTTGGCAAGAGGTGTAATTATAACATGCTGTCGGATGTTCCGGCCTTGCTTCTACTAAGAAGCGCAAAGACAAATCTTTAAAGCCTAGCCAGGATGATTCGTCTGTTACGGACGCCGGATCTTTAGAAGCTACAGCTGAACAGCTGGATCCGGCTGAAGTTTCTGTTGAGTCCCAGGGGGAAACTTTGATTTTACAAGATGTGGCCTCTCAGGAGGCAGGTCAGGCTGAAGGGGCCTCTCAGGTTACTATTCTCCCTTCTATGCCTAAGGTGGTTAGGCCTTCTGTTACTGTTCCTAAGGCTCCTTCTAAGGGCAGGTCTGTTTTGCCTTCCTCTGGTGTCAGTTCTGGTTCTTCAGGGTCTGTGCCTAAAAGCACATGCTTAAAATGGCAGAGGATTTGATTACTTTAATTAGAGGTTCTATGCCCCCTCCTGATAAGAGGCCCAGGATGGAGCCAGAGTTGGAAAGTTTGGAGCAGGCCTCAGATGATTCTGAGTCTTCTGCTGAAGACATTCAAGATTTCCTTCTTATTCTGATTCTGATGCAGAGGATTCCACTCCTTCTGCTTCTCCTCCAGAGGATTTTTCATTTTCAGAAACTCTGCATTCCATGAGGGAGCATTTTAAGTGGGAAGGACAGGATTACTCTGATTCACGGAAGAGACTCAGGGAGTTCTTGTTTTTGCCACAGCATAGACCCTTAGCTATACCTCCGGTTTTGGATGTTGTTTTGGATGTTTTCTCAGAGGCTTCCCTTAATCCAGATTCTGTGCCTCCTGCTCCAGTTAAACCTGACAGGTATTATAGGGTGCCTGAGGCTCATAAATATCTGTATAAGAGTCCTAGGGCGGACCCAGAAACTATTAGTCAGGGGCCTAAGGGTGTTAGAGCCTCTGTTGTTAAGAATCCGGTTCCTCTGGATAAGGAAGCTAGAGCTTTGGATAGATGGGGTAAGAAGGTGTATACCTCTTCTACTTTAGCGATGAGAGCTTTGAACTGCCAGTTTCATATGTTGAAGTATCAGAATTTCTTCCTTTCTCAGCTAAGATCTAAAGTGGATGCTTTAGCAGAGGGCATAGAGTGTAAAGAATTGCAGGATTTAGTGCATGTTTCTGAACAGGTGGGAAAGCACTCTTTGCAATGTGGTTTTGATGCTTTACAGGCTTCTTCTAGGGTGGCTGCAACTGGTTCAGTTATTCGTAGGCACGCCTGGCTTAAGGATCAGAATTTGTCTGAGCATGTTAAGTCTAGAATTCTGGATGCCCTTTACAGTCTGAAGTTTTGTTTGGTCCTCCTGTGGAGTCAGTCTTAAAGAAAATGGAAGACAAGGCTAAGTCTATGCAGACTGTTAAAGATTTTTTGCAGGTACAACCTCCAAAGTTTAGTAGAAATTGGCCTACTTAAGGGGTGGACGTACCCTTCTTCTGATTCTCAGTCTAGGGGTAGATCTAGGCGTGGTAGGGGCAGAGCTCAGAGTACCTTCAGGCCGAGACAATGGAGTTCGCCTGCTCAGTCTGCTGGTGAAGGCAGGGGCCAGTCCTTTCGTAAACAGGCCCAATGACCTGCGTTTTCAGCTGCCAGATTCTTCCTGCCTGGCAGCTCCTTTGGGAGGAAAGTTGGCTCTTTTCAAACAAAATTGGCATTTAGTTACCCAGGACAAATGGGTATTGGACATTATAAACCGAGGCTACAAGTTCTATTTCCATACCATGCCTCCTTTGAAGGGCATGCCAGATGTCCCTCCTCGGCAAAGGATAGAGGCTCACAAACAAATTTCTTTACTTCTTCAAATGGGAGCTATACAGCCAGTTCCTCTGTCAGAAGTGGGCCTAGGATTTTATTCTCGCCTGTTTCTAGTTCCAAAGAAAGGGAACACGTGGAGACCAATTTTGGATTTATCTATCCTCAACACTTATCTGGACATTCCAAAGTTCAAGATGCTGACTTTACAACAGCTTTTACCTCTGTTGGGAAAAGATCACTGGATGGTTACTCTGGATCTCAACGAGGCTTACCTTCATGTTCCTATCAGGCCCAGTTGCAGGAGGTACCTGCGTTTTTGGGCTGGAAATTTACGTTATCAGTTCTCTGCATTGCCCTTTGGCTTATCTACTGCGCCCAGAGTGTTCACAAAGGTTCTGGCTCCAGTGATAGTCTTTTTCAGACTAAGAGGAATACAGATTTATCCTTATTTGGACGATTGCCTGATTATTGCACAGGAAAAGGACGAACTTCTTCAACATCTACAGTATGTGATGGCAGTGTTAAGATGCCTAGGGTATTCTGTGAACGAAACAAAGTCCAGTCTAGTACCCTCTCAGGACATGTGCTTTCTGGGTGTGAGACTGAATACAGCTTTCCAGATGGCCTTTTTGACCCCGGACAAACAAAGAAGCCTTTCTCTTTATTTTCATCAAATGTCTCTACGGTCCAGGCCGACTGAAAGGACAGTCCTTCAAGCCTTGGGGTTCATGGCATCTTGTATTCTGGTGCTTCCCAATGCCAAATTGCATATGAGGAAGCTTCAATGGTATCTCAAAAATGTATGGACACAGCACTGCCAAGATCTAGACACTGTCATTCAGATAATACCTTGCATTCAGAAGGAGTTTTTGTGGTGGGCTCAGGAATGTCACCTAAACAAGGGACTCTCTGTGACCCGGCCAGAGGCGAGTCAGATTCTAACGACAGATGCCTCGGACAAGGCTTGGGGAGCACACCTCAATGGAAAATGGGTGCAAGACACGTGGCCTGTCAAACTCCAACATTTGCATATCAACTTGAAGGAAATGTTAGCAGTCCAGTTTGCATTGATGGCTTTCAAAGACTTACTTCACCCAGGGCAGGTGTTGATTCAAACAGACAGCACTACTGTCATGTGGTACATCAACAAGCAAGGGGGAACCCATTCTTACCCTCTTTGCAGACAAGCGATGATTTTGTGGGAAATTGCTCTCAATCTACACCTCAATCTTCAAGCAAGGTTTCTACCAGGAGCACAGAACTCCTTAGCAGATGGGTTGAGCAGACAAATAGTGGATCCTCACGAGTGGAAATTGGATCCTCATGTATTTCAAAAATTGACAGTGTTATGGGGAACTCCAGACATAGATCTGTTCGCTTCTCCACTAAATTACCAGTTGCCAAAGTTTTGCACAAAAATGTTTCATCACACAGCTTGGAAGGTGGACGCTCTATCATTCAGTTGGAACAATCTGCATGTATATGCCTTTCCACCTCTGCCTCTTCTTCCCAAGGTACTTTTGAAGGCCAGACAGGACAAGCCAACCATGATTTTGATAGCACCGGATTGGCCTCGACAACACTGGTACCCACTACTGAGGAGTCTAGTACGAGAACCTCCATGGCCTCTGCCTTTGATTCCGCACCTTTTGTCACAAGAGGGCAATCACTTCCTCAATGTCAAGATTCAGTCTCTGCATCTAACAGCCTGGCATATTCTGTTTTAGACTCTGGAGGGTCTCAACTTCCACAACAAGTTTTGAATGTTATTTTGGAGGCCAGGAGGCCTAGTACCAGGAAAGTTTACGCTGATAAATGGAGGAGATTTTTTATTTGGAGCAAAGGAAAGGACTTTGATTTCTCCAAACCTGATTTAAGTGTTGCTCTTCAATATCTTACTGAGTTATTGGACAAGGGTTTGTCTTTCTCCTCGATAAAGGTCCATGCTGCAGCCATTTCTGCTCACTATGATTGTGACCCTCCTTTATTCTCTCACCCTTTGTTTAAGCAATTTCTTAGAGGGGCAAAGAATATAAGACCCCCACGTAGAGCTCCTACTCCTGCTTGGGATCTCAATTTTGTGTTGGAAAAGCTTACTCTACAACCTTTTGAGCCTGCAGCTTCGGCCGAGTTAAAGTATTTGTCATGGAAAACTGCTTTTTTGTTGGCCATTACCTCTGCAAGAAGGGTTTCTGAATTACAGGCCCTCATGGCAGTGGAGCCTTTCCTGATTTTTCATAAGGATAGGGTATCTTTGCGTACTAATCCTTCCTTTATGCCTAAAGTGGTTTCTAGTGTGGCCTTAAACCAAACTATTCATTTGTCTACTTTTTATGCTAACCCCCAAAATAAAGGGGAGAAAATGTTGCATACTTTGGATATTCACAGGCAGTTGCGTTATTATTTGAGCAGAACCAAGGAGTTCAGACAGTCTCAGCAGTTGTTTGTTTCTTTTGCCTTGGGTTCACAGGGTAAACCTGTTTCAAAACAAACTATTTCTAAATGGATTGGGTTTTGTATTTCTTTCTGTTATTCCCATCATGGTAAGGAGATTCCGGCTGGAATCAGGCCTCATTCCACTAGGGCTACTGCTACTTCCACGGCCTTTCTAAGGGGGGTAGCTACAAAAGACATTTTGGAGGCAGCTACTTGGAGTTCAGTGCATACTTTTTCTAAACATTACCACCTTCCTCTCTATTCTAAGTCTAGGGCTGGATTTGCCACTGCAATTTTACAGGGCATTTTAGCAGCCCCTAATGCTTTATGATTTTTACCAACCTCCCTTTCCCGTTGCTTTGGGATTCTACCCATAAGTAAGGACTGCAGCAATGTGAGATGAAGAACATAGTACAGTTTTGTACCTACCATAAATGTAGATGTTCGAAGATCCACATTGCTGCAGTCCAATTTACCCTCCCTCCTTCCCCACTGTAGTTTAACAGGGTGCTTTAGGTGATGGTTGTTGTTGGGCATGTTTTTGGGAGGTATTCTGTTTTTGGCTGTGGCCTTTCTTGTTTGGCCTTCTGACATCTGGGGCAAGAAAAGACTGAGGATATGACGTCGGTCATGCGCCTTTATACCCTGATGCTCTGTCAGTTCTAGGCGCCCATGACCGACGTCAGCCTAATACTTTGGTATTCGGGCCGACCGAGGACCGCGGACTACCCATAAGTAAGGACTGCAGCAATGTGGATCTTCGAACATCTACATTTATGGTAGGTACAAAACTGTACTTTAGTTGCCAAAATGCTGCCTTCTATTAAAGAGACTATTACATCCCATAATCCGATTGTTCATTATTGCTGTCCGTCTTCACCCCAACACACACACACACACACACACACACTGCCAGTACATTGCTGTTTCTGCACATTGTTTGATGGTCATTTCCATTAACATAATTCTTTTAATATGACCTGAGAAGCAAATCTTTAGACAGCTCATTTTTTCCTAGTAGACAACCCCGTCTAGGAGTTAGTCAAATCAAAGATATTTATTGTATTGGGAAATCCACCTGATAGAATACTTTGCTGCTCAGAGCACCCAGAGGAAACCCACACAAACACAGGGAGGACATGCAGACTCCACACAGAAGGCACCCCAGCTGAGAATAGAACCAGAAAACCTCTTGCAGTAATGCATCAAAGCTGTACACTGAGCCAGTGTGGTGCCCATTAGGAAGCTTTTTTCCCAGCTAAAGTTTAACTTTTAAAAGTGCCACAAACATAGGAAAATGGAGACAGAAGGGGCGGGAGAGACTGATTTGTTAATCAGTTAAGTAATTAAGGCTTGCTTCCCCTTGACTTCATTGTGTCCTGATGTGGATGCACTAATTAAAAAAACTACCTAATAGGTCTCCAGTCTCTAGTTTCTCATGTTCACAGCTATCTTAAATGTTAACTGTAAGCTAAAAGATTATTAAAAAATAGCTTCACTTTTTATTTGTTTATAATTTATCAACAGCATGAAGATACAATTTGGGAAATTGAAGGTCTTTTTAAGCATGCACTCGATCTTTTATTAGAATATAGATGATAAGCCGTAAGTATTTCTTTTGAACGTTATGTTTCTTGCCAGGAAGATCAACTTTTAAAATGGTATAAAGAAGAAGATAGCATGTCAAAATAGCACATTTATTATAGATGCATGAAGCATAGTTCCTGCAGGCATTATATTATATTTTCTTGGTGCTAAGCAAAGAAAGTAAGATAACCCATTGCTGGGACCCATTATAGATGTCATTCTTGAACATGTATGATGTGTACTTGGATGTCTGTACTTTTTCTTATGTGCTATTTTCCCCTGTATTTTTGTTATTTACACTATTTTTCCATCTAATATGAAGTTGTTGCGTCTTTCGGCTTTTCCCGGTTAGGGGTCGCCACAGCAGAACTCCGGTCCGCTAATTATTGGTAGTTGATTTTTACGTGCCGAGTTACCAGCCCTGACGCACAACCTTCAATGAAGGTACGCCCATTCACACATGTCTCCACGCCCATTCACACATGTCTCCACGCAGAAGACGCTCTAGCTGAGAATCGAACTGGACAGTGTCTGACTGGGAGGCGACAACACTACCGCAGCACCACCACCGCATCTAATACGAAGTAAAATAAAAATATCACAAATGCTGTTGGGTGTAGTGCCGCTGTTATGTAAAGTATTGACTTTATGTAAATATTTAATGTTAAGTTGTCAATCTCGCCTTCATTCTTGCTTGATGGGTTCGGAGCCGATCCCTCGGCTCCGACTCGGCACTTGCTAAGCTCGAGAGTCACTTTTACCAGCTCGAGGCAGCCCCATATCCCATGATGCAAGGCGGTAAGTACCCAGATCTCTTTTGCCGCTTCGCTTATGAGGTCCTCCTTTTACCAGCTCCTGGTAAGTGATTCTCTTTTTGGATATTTAAGCCCCCTTTTCTTAAAAAACCCTTAATTATTAGTTATTAGTTAATTTTTTTACCTTTTGTGACAGAAAATCCCTGTCTTTTCTAATTTATTTTAGTCAAATTTACCCATCCCATCCCCTCCCTGTTAGGGTGTGTGTGTTTGTTTATAGAAATACCTTTTTGGTATTTTATTTTAGTTAATTTTTTGACTGGTGTGTGTGTGTGTTTGTGTAAAGCACCATGTCAAAGGAGAGGGTCTCAGGTTTTAAGAAGTGTGACTCGTGCTGTCAGAAGATGTCTCTGACAGACGGTCACACTTCTTGCCTGTATTGCCTGGGCCCTCTTCACCTGCAGGACTCCTGTGCTATTTGTCATTCCTTCAGCCAGAGAGTCCTGCAGGAAAGACGTAACAAACTGATCCTTAGGGGCCTTCTTAAGCCGGAGGGCTCTCCGGCTAAGTCGGCCCCATCCAAATCAGTTAAATCTTCCAAGGCCCAGGCTTCTGTGTCTAAGCCTGCGGCCTCGGCTCCGACTTCGTGCGAGTCGAGATTGGCTCCGGCTGGAGCCGATTCTGGCTTAACAAAGCCTTCGGCACCGATGGCTATCGGTGCCGAATCTGTATCGACCACTTCGATGTCGGCTCCGATCGGTTCCGACACCCATGTGGCACAGGCATCGGTGTCGGCTCCGATCGGCTCCGACACCGTTACTGGTGGCTGTATCGGCTCCGGCTGGAGCCGATACATCGAGCTTCCTGTCGGCTCCGAGGTCGGCTCCGACAGGATCTATAGTATCGGCTCCGATGGCTCATTCCAGGAAGAGGCCGAGGTCTCCTTCCTTGGAGCCGATACTTTCGGCTCCGGCTTCACCTCTTCTATCGGAACGGAGCCATCGGAGCCGATCTTCAAGGTCATCCAGGTTGTCAGATCATGACCTAGAGAGTGGTCAGTAGATTACTTAAGTCACAGGTACTGGCCCAAATGTTACATAGTCCGTCTCAACAGGCGACTGTTGGTCCACACGCCGTTACAGTTCCTCCTTCAACTCTACCCCAGAGCTTGGAGTTGGAGTCTTCGGGAATGGTTACTGCTACGGCTGGAGGACGGATACCCCCTTCTGTTCCTTCAGCCTCTACTCTTATCTCCTCTTTGAGACCTTCCTTAGAGGGATTCGGTGGTCGGGCTTCCATGGTCTCCTCCGAGGGGTGAGTGGCATCGGACCCTTGTCCGAACCGCTCTTCCCCTTGGAGCCTCGGCCTTGGTGAGCTCGGCTCCGACATCTGCCTCGGAGACTTCCCTTCGGTGGTCCCTGGAGTTCCTAGCTCTTGGAGCGGGTTCTCTCGGACCTGCCTGGGAGGGGAGCATTCGAGGTAATGAAGAGTGTACTGGCCACTGGTATCAGTCAGCAGTCTGTTCCCGTAGCTCCTCCCTCTATAGTACCTGTTGACATCTCTGCCACTTCTCTTGCTACAGGACCCAGAGATCCTCTGCCTCAGGTTTCCCCATTGGGAATTTCCCCTCTTCCGAGGATTCTCCTGATGTTTCGGGAGATCCTCCTAGGAAGAGGACTTGTAAGAGGAAGCATGTAGACTCCCCGAGTCTGTCACTTGGATACTGACTTTGATGAGTCAGAGGGATCCCCTAGATCCCCTCTGAGGATGTCTCCTTCTCAGACATCCTAGAACTTCTGAAACAGAGGGAAACTGGCCCACCAACAATCCCTCTGAGGATGAGTCAGTATACCTAGAGGCGTTTGGATCTCGGCCCTCCACCTCCTGGGTGTCTCCGCCTTCGACCCCTTATGCAGGTTATTGCACGAAAGGCGTGGGCAGCTCCTGACTCTGTAGAGCCAGTCCCTAGGAGGCCTTCAAAATTTATCACTGCCCCGTGTGACAAACAATTCCTTACTAAGGGTGTCCCGCTGATGCCATGGTGGTGGCTGCGGCCACCAAAAAGGAACTTGCAGATCCTTCCGTGCCCGTCCATCCTCCTAATAAGGACTCTAGGACCATGGATAGGTGCGGTGGCGGATGTTTTCCTCAGCGACCTTTGCTATGCGTTCGCTGAATTACCTATGTCACTTCACCAGACTCCAGAGGATATCCTGAAGGAGCTGGGTGAAGTAGTTCAGGATCCTACAGCTGCAGGGGCTCAAGAAAAATTGCTTCGCAGCTAGGAACCCTCAATTCCATTGCAAACTCCTCCATGCGGCTAATATCTTATGCTGCGGATGGGCGAGTAGAGCCGCAGGTACAGGTGTGGCTCTTAGGCGCCAAGCCTGGATGCGGCTATGTGATTTTGCGGATCCCTTTAAGGCGTCCTTCACAAATTCTCCCTTTGATGGGTCAGCTTTGTTTGGCCCTCAGGTGAAGGAAACCTTGACCAGGTGCGAGCAGGATGGCAAGACTCTTTCTGCTGTTGGAGTCCGTTTTCCACCCCTTCTAGACCTTATCCCAAAGGACAGAAGGCGGAAGATGTGGTTCCGTAAATCCCAAGGAGTCACACAGATTCACGTGGTCAGTTTACCCCTAGAGGCAGAGGGGGTAACAACAACAGACGCCACTCTAGAGGCAGAGGGGTTCCGAAGAACCAGGGAAACAGGGAGCCTCTCTCTGACAAGCCCTTTCAGCATCCCTGAGGTGTTGCCCGGCTGTCCCTCCTTGGAGGCAGTCGGGGGAAGATTATCACTGTACCCAGAAGCCTGGCATTCCCTCACTCAAGACAGATGGGTACAGTCGATCATATCCAAGGGTTACATAATTCCTTTCGAGGAAAGTCCCTTCCCCTCAAGTTCCCTTCCAGATGTACCACCCGGTCTAAGGGAGATTGCAGAGTCAGAAATCTCAAAACTACTGCAAAAAAAGCCATTCAGCCAGTTACAATAGACCATTCAGAGCCGGAATCTACTCAAGGTTCTTTTTGGTCCCCAAAAGACGGGAGACTGGAGACCAATATTGGATCTCAGCAGACTCAACAAGTCTGTCAGGAAGACAAGATTCGAATGGTCACTCTGCAGTCAATTCTGCCCATCTTACAGAAGGACAACTGGATGTGCTCAATAGATCTTCAGGATGCGTACTATCACATCAAAATTCACAGGCGCTCCAGGAGATTTCTCCGCTTTCGGCTGGGGTCCAGTCATTTCCAGTTCAGTGCCCTGCCCTTTGGTCTCACTACAGCCCCAGAGTGTTCACCAAATGCATGGCAGTGGTCACGGCTCACCTGAGACGTCAAGGATTCCAGGTGTTTCCGTATCTCGACGACTGGCTCCTGTCAGCCACCACCAGGCATCAGCTTATACAAGCCAGGGATTACACAATCGACCTTTGTTCTCATTTGGGCATCTCAATCAACTTCGAAAAGTCATCCTTATCGCCCTGCCAGTCTATTACCTTCATAGGCGCAAACTTAAACACTGTTCGGATGTCAGCTACCCTTACAGAACAAAGAGTTTCAGACATTCAGACTCATGTCAGGATCATTCTGGCCAGCAAGAAAATACAGGCCAGAATGGTTCTAAAGGTATTAGGTCTCATGGCTGCGGCCATTACTCTTCTTCCCTGGCTCGATTCTACATGCGCCTTCTTCAGTGGATGCTGTTCACACAATGGTCATACCAGCAACTTCCAATGCGTCACCAGATTCTGGTGACACAGACATCAAAGAGCATCTTGCTTGGTGGATCACATCGTCTCAGGTTCACCAAGGCAGGTACTTTGTACCCCATTCCCGATAGCCACTGTCACCACGGATGCCTCCCTGATCGGGTGGGGGTCATTATCAGGGCAGGATGGTTCATGGGGCGTGGCAGCCGTTCGAGTACCATCTGCACATAAATGTCCTGGAGATGAGAGCAGTGCTTTTAACGTTGCAAGCCCTCAACGACTTTCTTCCCGTAGGGACAATTGCAGTCCACACAGACAACATGTCTGTAGTTTGGTATATCAACAAACAGGGCGGAACCAAGTCCTACCCCTTGTGTCGAAGCGCTCAGACTATGGCAATGGGCGATCTCCTCTCATCGGTTTCTGGTAGCAACGCATATCCCTGGGAAAACCAACATTATAGCGGACAGATTGAGCAGAGCTATCCTCATGCCTCACGAGTGGTCTCTCAAGCAATCTATAGCGGAAGAGATTTTTCTGGAATGGGGTCGTCCATGTTGCGATCTTTTTGCTACTCCCCAAAACAGCAAATGTCCAGACTTCTTCAGCCTCTTCCCTCTATCAGGCCATCCCCCCAGAGACGCTCTGACCCAGGATTGGCCCCAGGGACTTCTTTATGCCTTCCCTCCATTTCCTCTGATCCCTCAGGTTATCCAGAAAGCTACCGTTTTGAGAGCCAAATTGATTCTCATTGCCCCTTACTGGCCTCGACAGGTTTGTTTTCCGTTCCTCCATCATCACCTTTTGGTGCAGCCGTGGCATCTGGACCCAGTGCCAGATCTTCTGATTCACCAATCGGGTCAGCTGCACCGGTCAATCCCTTCTCTCAACCTCACAGCATGGTTGCTCCACTTCCTTCCTTAGCCAGGCTTCCTTTGATCTCTAACCCAGTTAGAGACATCATAGTAGCTTCACTAAAATCCTCTACCAGGAGGATTTATACAAGCAAATGGAAACGTTTCTCTTATTGGGCTAAGGCCAAGAATATTGATCCTTTTACTGCCCTGTTCAGGCAGTCCTGGACTTCTTAGCAGAGATTTTTCATGCAGGCTCCTCTTCTTCCACAGTCAGAGTTCAATTGGCTGCTATCTCCAACTTTCATGTCGGGTGCAGATCATAATATTATGTCCCATAGGCTCTGCAGGGCCTTCTTGAAAGGAATTTTCCTACTAAAGCCTCCAATCAGGAATCCTCCTCCTCAGTGGGATCTAAATTTAGTGCTGACATCCTTGATTCTTCCCCCTTGAGCCAGCTGTTTCTTGTTCCCTGAAATATCTTTCTTGGAAAACTTTATTCCTAGTGGCTATTACATCTGCCAGGAGGGTGTCTGAACTTCATGCTCTTTCGGTTCGACCCCCCTATTTGGTTTTTCACAAAGACAGAGTATCTTTGAGAACTAATCCAACCTTTTTACCTAAGGTCGCTTCAAAGAACAATCTGAATCAATCCATTGATCTCCTGTATTTTTCCTAACTATTCAGATAGAGCTGAACAAAAGCTACATTATCTTGATGTCCACCGTCAACTTAGATATTATTTGGACAGAACAAAAAATTTAGAAAATCTGATCAACTTTTGTTTCCTATGCGGATAATAAAAAGGCCTTCCTGTTTCTAAAGTGACCTTGTCCAGATGGCTTTCTTCGGTCATCTCTGAAATTTATACTCAGGGGAAAACAGCTGTGCTCAAAACCTAAAGCACATTCAACTAGGAGCTTAGCTACTTCTACAGCTTTTCAAGCTAGACTTCCTTTGGACACTATTTGTGCAGCGGCCACTTGGGCTACTCCTCACACTTTTGTTTCCCATTACAAATTGGACTTGGCCTCCAGGGACAGAGCCAGTTTTGGCTCTACAGTCCTCAAGAGTTTGTTCCATTGAGCCACCCAGGATAGAGGTGCTAGGGGCGGTCCCATCAAGCAAGAATGAAGGCGAGAGTGACACCTTAACATTAAGAAGTTATGTACCTACCATAACGTTCCATGTTAGTTGTCTTCTCTGCCTTCTTTCTTCGACCCTCCCTCCTTCCCCTGGCCTGGACAGACCTTGTATAAGAAACTGTTATGCTGAAGACCATTCAGACCTGGTCCTTCTTCCATCTGTAAGTTTTCTTTCTTCCTTTGGGAAGTATTTTATGCTTGGTGCTATTGCCCTTTGTCAGCAAACGAGATCTGGGTACTTACCGCCTTGCATCATGGGATATGGGGCTGCCTCGAGCTGGTAAAAGTGACTCTCGAGCTTAGCAAGTGCCGAGTCGGAGCCGAGGGATCGGCTCCGAACCCATCAAGCAAGAAAGAAGGCGAGAGAAGACAACTAACATGGAACGTTATGGTAGGTACATAACTTCTTATTCAGTGCAATGTGATCCTTGTAATGATGCCATTGTACTTGTAGCTTGCTGGGTTGTGTAATGTTGTGTTGCTTAGTGATTGTTTTTTTTTTTTGTTTTTTTTTTTTTTTTGTTTGTGTTTTTGTCCTTATGAATTGTGCTTGAATTGCATTTACTTTATTTTGCTCCTTTTGGAGTCCAGGTTGTGGATGAAAAGGCATTGGGGCTAATCCACTTACCTGGTTAGCAGGTAGATAGATATTCTGGTAGACTCTGGTAGATCTCTGTGTTATATGACAAGATCACCTTTTTGGGCTTTGATATAAATAAATGTATATAGTAACTGCCTGGAAGGACAGATGTGTCCACTCTCATCTATTCTTGGAGTGCCTAATCATCATCTGCTTCCCATTACCAAATACAGCTCACAAATTTTGAAGGGAGTAAAACCTGTAATTTGTAACTGCTGGTCCTGTGAGACTGGAGTTAAGAAACGAAGTGGGAAAGGATGGTATATATGGTGACTGAAATAGGTGACTTTTTTTTTTTTAATCGCGTTGTCTTGTATTTGGATGCAAATAAACATGCAATAAGGTGTTCAGCATGTAGTATGTGCACATTATTGATGTTTATGGAGTCACACTATACTGTTTCTGAACATCTCTCTCTTTCTGAGAGGTAGCAGATATTCTGTTGTAGAAGTATTGCTGTATTGAATTTTTGTTTCATTTTAGATTGTGTAAACTATGGCCTGCCTCATGATATTTTATCATCAGTATTTCTGAATATTATCATAATTGAATACTGCTGTAGGGGAACAAGTCTAATGTGACTTTGTAACAACCCAGTAGTGTATCTTTTCAAGTCTTAATGTTTGTGTTCAGTCATTGTCATTTGTGTAACTTTGACCTGGGTTAAGGCTGTCTTAGCCAAGTAGTAATAAATAATATGTTGTACTGTATCATTGTACATTGCGTTATTATGACTCTTGTTTTGTAATCAGCTATTTCACTGCTAGCTGTACATGACTTTAGGAAGACAACTTTAGTAAATGGGCCGTTTTTATACCTTACCTTACCAGTTTTATGCTCCACAGGTACTGTAACATCTGGCCCTTCTAGTTGATCAGGGCCTGTTATCACCTGAGTGTGTATTCTAAGTGCTTTATCAGGCAGAGCAAGCTTTAAAAATCTGTTGCAGCCACCTTGTGAATTCAGTTGTGATGGATTTTTCTCTTTGTAGTTCAAGAATATGGTGGCTTCCAAAGTAGCAGAAAGTAGTTTAATAAACCCTACTCTCTTGAATGGCAGAGATGGGGTCAGTATAGCATTGTGCATCATCCTCTTTTTAAGGTTGTATAAATTTTACATTCTATTACTGTACCTCCTAGACAGTTTAGGAAAGTACAACTTGTTATCCACAGCTGCTTTTCGGATTATGTTAGTTATCTAAATTAATTGACTAAATGCAAGCAGTGTTGTAAGCAAAGTTAGTTAGTTTTGTAGTCCAAAGCATAGCTAGTGTGGGAGTGAAGAAAGCAGATGCCCAGGGTGCATATTGCTAGGGGGCATGATCATCAAATGCCGATTAGGTGGTTATATAATACCAACATCACTGAACTGCCTTGGAGCAGCAAAACTGAACGCAGTGTCATATTTGCTGTGCTACTGCTTCCTTCATTGTTCATTTTGTGATATGAAAATGTAGTACGCTGCTGCTGGCATGGGTGAAGCTATCCTTGTTGTGTGCAGTTTGCTACAGTTGTTTAGAAAGAAGAACTAAAGTTTAAGAACTTTGTTCCTCAACTTGGAGTTGAGTAGAGGGGCATCAGATTGGGGAGCTGCAATAGGTGCCAGAGCATCTATGGCTATTCTTATAGCATTTCATGACCTGTATTTTATTTATTTTTCTGTCATTGCATGGATATTAATAAAACACAGTATTGCCCAGAATGGATATAGATATGTAAAGCTGCAAAGTGCCTTGCTGTACCCTCACTGAAAGGTAAAGTACATCTGATTATGAAGTCCCTGTCGATGACCTGGGTGTGAATCTGTTTATGAACTTTGCTTTTCATTTCATTTTACATTCATAATATCAGCTTTAGTAAGGCAGCATTTCCTTCTTTTATTAGGAAAGATAGCAGTGTACAGGAATGCGGTAGTTCTAATGTGAAACAAGGAGTAAATATGCCTACATTTTAATGTTTTGCATCAGTTACTTAGAAAGATAGAATTTAGTGGTACCTAAAGGCCATTTAGTTCACCTGGCCTGGTTGTAGAGTGGTTAGATAATTGTAAAAAGTAAGAATGAGATAAAGTTTAGTTGTTATTTCCTTTTTCTTAGGAGTTCATGAAGAAAGTGGAAGAAAAGCGAGTTGACGTGAACCGGGCTGCTGGAATGGGTGAGGCTATCCTTGCTGTGTGCCATCCTGACTGTATTACGACGGTCAAACACTGGATCACCATCATACGTGCCAGGTTTGAGGAGGTGAGTATAAAAGGCTGTGCATTTAGTAACTCTGTGGCAGAGGGGTATATATATTCAAAAATGTTATTGCCACTTGTAAGTGGTACTGATGTGTAACACTGTCTATGTTATCTGTGTTGCATGTAATACTTGCTAAGTTCTTTAGTATGTATACTGCCTTTTGTCATTTATTTGTCTGTACTTCTATTTGTAGCTGCTTTTTCTGGACAAGAGAGGTGGGAGGCATTTTTCTATTGTAAATAAGAGCAGGAAGGTGGCAGCTTTTGTCACTGTTCATTGGTGAATAATCTAGTTCAGATGTATTAAGCACTGAAAAGATATTGATTATGTGACACCGAATGGCATGGAAAATTAGCTTTTAGTCTGCAACAGTAGTTACAAGTCCTGTAGATGATGCATGTTTTGGGAGAATTAAATTATATATAATTCATTAAATATAAGGAGAAGCAAGGAAAATGAAAAAAAAAAACAGTCTGAATAGAACAAGACAGAGAGTAGCATAAGACCCCATTGAAGGATAGAGATGGAAACTATGAATCCTTACTTGTGGTGTGGTTAAATGAGAGAATTTTCAAATACTTTTCAAAATTGTGTTGCAAATGCTTTGGTAATTTTTTTGTTCATCTGCAATACAAGGACACTGCACTTTTAAGTAATTTTCCGAGAGGTATTCTCCAACTTTTCACTGCTGAATGTTCGTTACCCTGGTCTTACCAATTTTCTTGGTTGGTCCACAGTGAGTAAATGTGTAAGCCATCTTTATGTCGTGAACGTTTAGGTTTCTTCTCTCTGGCAGACTCAGCAGTGTGGACAGTGTGCAATTGCACTGACTGATTCTTTCAAACTGTTTAATTCACATTACAAGTAGTTGGGTATAGAAGAGAATTAATTTCGTAGAGGGAACAGCATATTTACAGTGCTATAAATCTAAGAATTAAAAGTATGTCTCCCTGAAAAATCTTTCAATTAGATATATTCCTTATAAATAAAAAAATGTGGTGGATAAATACATAATTTTGTTATAAGCCTAATAGTACTGTTTGACATAGAAGTCTAAGTAAGTGGCTATTAAGACATACAAAAACTTGGTAAAAGTGGTAGAAAACTGCATTTATGTAGTGTTTTAAATGTAAAGGAAAATGTTATGAATTCTCTCTAAATAGCAAGTCTCTAGGATCTCACAGAAATTCCTGATGGGTAAACCAGCACTGTAGGGAATTTTTGATTAATCTAAGCATAGCGGAGAGTGTTTTCTGCACCAGTGACTGTTTTCATATTTTGAGCCCAGTAGTACATATGGTTGAACAACTGTTGAGGATTGTTAAGTACTCTAGAAGAGCCCTTTTCTTCCTTTTGAAGTGGAGAGGGGGGGCAGTGATTCTGACAGTAGCACCGTTATATAGGTCACTATGGGGCTTCATAATTTTCTTGCAGTGAGTAAGGTAGGATCACATCTACACAGTAGATTTTGTGTGGTGTAGATTTTTGCTCTGCTGTTTACTTTGAGCAGAAATCTGCTGTCAGAAAAGGGAGGAGAGAAGAGACACTTGGATAAAGTTAGGTTAGGTGCACTGTCTTTATAATTATGGTTCACTATCTGATTCACTAGGTTTGGATCCATAAGCAAAATTGCAACTGGGGAAGAGTCTGAAGAAATCGAAGCAGTGAAGTGAGACACAACTGTGATGGAAATGAAGTTGGACCAAAAAAAAAACATAAAAAAGAAGTTGCTGTTAATTGTATATCTAATGAAAAGGGTGTTTTGTTGTGAGTTGCAATCATTTATTAAGGTCTTATTTAAGTATGTGTCATTGATGGTTTGTTTTGTTTTTCTGTGTTGTAGGTGTTAACTTGGGCAAGGCAGCACCAGCAAAGATTGGAGTTGGCACTGGCTGAACTAATCAGTAATGCTAATCTTCTTGATGACTTGCTGTCTTGGTTACAGTGGGCAGAGACAACATTGATTCAGCAAGATCAGGAGCCCATCCCACAAGCTATAGAGCAAGTGAAAGATCTCATTTCACAGCACCAGGTATAGTTTGATATTCACTTTTACTTGAGTAATACAATCCTTTTTTTGTTTTTCAGTATGATGGTCTCAGTTTCACCACCAACACTTTTTTTTTTCTTTAAAAGTCATTTATGGAAGAAATGACAAGGAAACAGCCTGATGTAGATAAACTTACAAAGACCTACAAGCGAAAGTCATCGGAATCGACTCATGCAACATACATGGATAAAACACGGAACAGTACGTGACTGATTCTTTGAATTTTATATCTTAGCAGTCATGATTTAACGACACATGATTTACATTTTCTATTCTTCTGTGATGTGGAAGTGTGGTTGCTTCATTAATTCCACAGTACAGCTAGTTTTACTGCTGTTATTCAATGAGTCTATTTGATACATTAAGTACATCTGTTAACTAAGAGACTTGGACAGTCCTTGTTTACGGGACACCTGATTTAGTTTTTCAGTAACATTTGAAGTAACTTAATCCAGTCAAATTTGACTTCTATTGTTTTTCACCCATGGAGGAGAAAGCTCTCTTGTGGTCACAGTAACCACACCCCTAACTGAACACAGTAACATCCAGTGTATGTATGGTAAGTGTATTGTTACCATCCCATTTCCTGCTGCTGACTGCCCAGATCTCTCTCTTGTGGTCATCAGTAGACAGCTCATGTATTTAATACTAGGAAGGTTTTTCATAATCATCATATATGAAAGGGTAACCATCACAGCTTTGTCTGTATTTCCTTAGTCGTTTGACAGATTTTTTTTTTACCATACCATTCATGATCACCTTAGAGTTTTAGACCATTTTTGCTACTTACTTCCTTGAAAAGATTGAGTCAGGAAATGACTGGCAAGAGTGTACCAAAGAAATGCATGGTGATTTTCTAATCTAGGGACACCTGGTAATGAAGTACAGTAATATAAGGTTAGGTGTAGTCCCGGCCTTAAGGACCCGACTCCTCTTTTATAGCTGCTTCTGCCTTTTGCTTGTTTTTTTTTTTTCTTTTTCCTGATCAGAGATGATAGCTATGCTAGATGGATGGTAATCTTAGCATTCAGTTGACTTGAAAAACTTGTAGTGGGAAAACCACCCCTTAGCCCCACTTTGGGGAAATGTATCCCAGGTAGAGGGTTTATCTTTATTTGACTCGGATGGCTGTTGCTAATACTGGTTGAAAGCTTGACACACTGATTTCTCAAGGCAGGCACGTAGTGTGACTTTGATTATGTTTTCCCTAAATTCCTCTCAGCAGACTAGAGTTTATAAGGATTCTTTATTTAGAACTGCTCTTCATCCTGTGTCAGTATATGCAGCTATACTGCCACACACGTTTCACTTCAAGAAAATTTTCTTCATGTGGTACAAGTTGGTCAAAAGATTACTTCTGAGAGTATAAATGCTGTGAAGCATTAGCTAAACACTCGTTAAACCTTGGTCCTAGTTAGGGCACTGTGTTTCCAATCATCACAGATGTTGCTGTGCCTGCCTCTGTGGCATATTTTCAGTTGCCAGCAATGTCACTCTTTGTATGTTATTTTTTGCACCTTTCTTATCACCTCTTAGTAGCCTGGTGCTTCTTTGTTACATGAAGTTTATTATAAGGAAAATGTTCACCTTTTTTTTTTTTTTTTTTAAATCATTCCACACTGATGCAACAAAGCAGTAGGTCCCATATTTGTCTACTAACATTTGTTTACCAGGAAAGTCCAACTGGATAATTTTATCCATTTTCAGTGGAGGCCCAGGGTGAAGGAGCTCCACAAATAAAAGAACAGAAAATACATATACTTAGGTGAAAATTGACTTGTTGTAATATACTGTAAATACATAGGTAAACACAAATATTAATACACACATACTATCGTTAAAACAAGATTAATGCATTATCATGTATCAGTGAAATGAGAAAGAGGTTGGCAAAGAAGAAGTGGGATTGTCAGAGAGATGAAGAAAGTAGACAGGAGTATAAGGAGATGAGGTGCATGGCAAAGGGAGAGGTGGCGAAGACTAAGGATAAGGCATGTGAAGAGTTGTTTGAAAGGTTGGACACTAAGGAGGGAGAAAAGGACCTGTATCGATTGGCTAGACAGAGGAACTGAGCTAGGAAAGATGTGCAGCAGGTAAAGGTGATAAAGGATAATGAGGGAAACATACTCACAAGCGAGCAGTGTGGGTTGAGGAGATGGAAAGAGTACTTTGAGGGGTTGATGAATGAAGAGAATGAGAGGGAGAGAAGGCTGGATGATGTGGGGATAGTGAATCATGAAGTGCAGTGGATTAACAAGGAGGAAGTAAGGATAGCTATGAAGAGGATGAAGAATGGAAAGGCTGTTGGTCTAGATGACATACCTGTGGAAGCATTAGGTGAAATGGCAGTGGAGTTTTTAACCAGATTGTTTAATGAAATTTTGGAAAGTGAGAGGATGCCTGAGGAATGGAGAAAATGTGTTTTGGTACCGATTTTTAAGGATAAGGGTGATGTGCAGAGCTGTAGTAACTACAGAGGGATTAAATTGATCAGTCACAGCATGACATTATGGGAAAGAGTAGCGGAAGCTAGGTTAAGAAGGGACGTGATGATTAGTGATCAGCAGTATGGTTTCATGCCAGGAAAAAGCACTACAGATGCAATGTTTGCTGTGAGAGTGTTGATGAAGAAGTACGGAGAAGGTCAGAAAGAGTTACATTGTGTTTTGTAGACTTAAAGAAAGCATGTAACAGGGTGCCTAGAGAGGAGTCATGGTATTGTATGAGGAAGTCAGGACTGTCAGAGAAGTATTTAAGAGTGGTACAGGATATGTACAAGGGTAGTGTGACAGCAGTGAGGTCTGCGGTCGGAGTGGCGGATGCATTTAAGGTGGAGGTGGGATTACATCAAGGATCAGTTCTGAGCCCTTTCTTATTTGCAGTGGTGATGGACATGTTGACAGACGAGATCAGACTGGAGTCCCCGTGGACTATGATGTTTGCAGATGACATTGTGATCTGTAGTGAGAGTAGGGAACAGGTGGAGGAGACCCTGAAGAGGTGGAGATATGCTCTAGAGTGAAGAGGAATGAAGGTCAGCAGGACTAAGACAGAATATATGTGTGTGAATGAGAGGGAGGATAGAGGAATGGTGAGGATGCAAGGAGTAGAGGTGGCAAAGGTGGATGAGTTTAAATACTTGGGATCAATATTTCAGAGTAATGGTTAGTGTGGAAGAGAAGTGAAGAAGAGAGTCCAGGCAGGATGGAGTGAGTGGAGAAGTGTGTCAGGAGTGATTTGTGACAGACGATTACCAGTAAGAGTGAAAGGGAAGGTCTACAAGAGGGTAGTGAGACCAGCTATGTTATATGGGTTGGAGACAGTGGCATTGACAATAAGGCAGGAGTTAGAGCTGGATGTGGCAGAGTTAAAGATGTTAAGATTTGCACTGGGTGTGACGAGGGTGGACAGGATTAGGAATAAGTATATTAGAGGGTCAGCCCAGATTGGAAGGTTTGGAATCAAAGCCAGAGTGGCAAGATTACGTTGGTTTGGATATGTGCTGAGGAGGGATGCAGAGTATATTGGGAAAAAGATGCTAAGGATGAAGCTATCAGGTAACAGGAAAAAGAGGAAGGCCTAAGATAAGGTTTATGGATGTGGTGAGAGAGGACATGCAGGTGGTTGGTGTGACAGAGTAAGATGCAGAGGACAGGAAGAAATGGAAACAGATGATCCGTTGTGGCGACCCCTAACGGGAACAGCCGAAAGATGAAGATGAGTGAAAAGTGTTAACATGTTATAAGTGCGACAGTTTATTACTCTCTCATAAAGCAAATGTCGGAGTGGAAAAAGAAATTCTAACAGTGAATAAGGAGGGAGGAGAGGAAGGGAAGGGGTGAGTCAGAAAACATATTTGTTAGAGTAATAAGTTGGTTAGGTGTGGGAGGCAGAAAAAGTAATGAGTAAAAGCAAGATTAAGAGCAAGAGAAATAAAAACAAGGAAAATAATGAGAGAATGTATAAAGGTATTAGAGGAGAAGGAGCTGGAGTCAGACAAGAATTATTTTAATTACAGCCTAAATAAACAAATGTTATGTATTGCCCTGATTGGTGCAGGGATCGTATTCAAAACTTTTGATATACGGTATGAGTATAGACTTTGAGCACAATTTTTGTAAGGCTTATAAATGTCAAGCAAATTTTTGTGAGAAGATCAAAGGTGACAACTTTGGTAGTGGTGGAGAATCATACTTGTATCTAAGAAGGAAGTGAGATTAAATATAATTTTGTGTGTTGAGAAGCATATGTAATAGGAAACCCATACTAAGAATATTCTCGCTCAAGACAGTTTTGCCATTGTTTGATTTAGGTTTTAACTATTTATTTACAGGCAAATGATATATTTTAAATACAAAATGACATTCAAATGTTCTATATTTACATTAATATGTGATATTGTGATATCTTTATATAGTTTGAATTCCCAAAGTGAAATAAAATGGCTTAGGACCTATGTATTTTAATATAATATGAATACATTGGACTGTTTATAATTATATTTAACTACAGTTTTTAATCACAGTTTTTAACTACATTTTTTTATATATATAATTATTAAAATAATGTACATTTCTGATATTATCCAAATGAATTGTATAAGCTTTTGTGAATCTAATTGCTGCTAGGGAATAATTTAATATGAATGAGTCAATGGGGTTTAGTGTTTAGTAACATGTACTACTGCTTTAAATTAAACTAATTGGTTTTTAATGAATGTAATTAAGATTTAATTGTTGAGTATATTTAATAGGACAGTTTGGATGCACTGGTCTTTTCTGATGAAGTCTATTTTGAACGAAAACGCAATGTGTTTGTTTCAACAAAGGCGTTAATGTTATGGTCATTGTTCTGTGGTGAATAAATACGTGTTTGGTGAACCTGGTCTCGAGCATCGGATTGCACTGTGGTGTGGACTACATCTGTGTTTTGCTGGCGATTTGTGGTTTTGAGTATTTTCAGCAGTTCCTTTCAGTTTATTCTTGGTGGTTTAAGGAGCGAGATGGACGGTTCTTCCACAGTGGAGTCGCGTGGCTCTGATGACGTAGGAGGTATGCGCAAACTAGTTGGGCAACTGACGGAGCTCATCAACATTTTAACTCCACTAAGTCAAGCTTTTTTGGATAACCATAATATTCAGCGTTCTAACAATCGACGATTTTCTGGTGGAGGCCATCCAGGAAGGGGAAGGGAACAGGGCGAGCTTATGGATCAAGAGAACAGGATCGGCGACCCTGGAAGAGAGAATTCTTTCCATCCCAGTGCTACACCCCGTATATTGGTGGATGGTAACCTCCATGTGCAGGAGAGAGCGGAACGTAACGACAGCAGCAGTAACGCTGTGGATAACCCAGGTACTGTGAATTTTATGGGAGCATCCAATTCAACCATGAATAATTTGGAATGGTTACGCTCCAAGCCTAATATTGACTTTTTAGTGAACAATTCTAATGCGGTTGGTCTCATGAATGGGACCTACAAGCAAAAGTTGAACAATCTAAATAATTTAATGTACAAATATAGGGCGCTAGTTATAGAAAATGAATATTTACAGGAATGTATTGGGAAAGGTATAGTGCCTAAAGGCCTAAGGGTATTTAAGTTTCCCAATAATGTTATGTATGGTTCTACCTATTACAATGAATTGGTTGCTGTTTTTAACAAATGTGGTTTGGATATGTTAAAATTGATCATTAAAGAAAATGAGAGAATTATGGATGGTATACAGAACGATATTGAAATTTTGGACCAATGCATTCATAAAGATTTATTGTTCAATGTGCATGAGGAGAAAATCAAGTATTTAAACATCAGGAAAAATGTTGAACAGAGATGTAATGACCTTATACAAAGAAAGATTAAAAAGTTAGGGAGAGATCTACATGATTACAATACGGACAACAGTTATCCTAAACCTCAGGGGTCACATAGAATTTATGGAAATTTACATGTAGGGATTGGTGATGGGAATGATGAGGAAGTAGAAAATATGAATCAAGATGGAGTAGAAGAGCATCTGGGAGAAGGAAATGAGGAATATGATGAAGCCTTTCCTCCCTTACGCAGATCAGAACGTTTAATTAATAAACATGGTCCGTATAATGGAAATTTTCAGTGGAGGGGAGGCAGAAGGGGGAGGGGGAAGTACTACTAATCCCTCACCCAGATCTCCCAGTTAGTAATTCAGATATTTGTACCAATGATCACTGCCTAACATGGAACAATTTCAGTATTTACAATTTTAGTAGTCTACATGTAGTAAAAGAACACTTTACACTTTTTTCTAAGGGCTTAAAATTTATCCCAAATAGCAATGGAGACATGTCCAAAAGTCTTCTAGATATAAAGTTATTTTTAAGGAAAGTGAATTTTAACATTATGTGGCCTAAAGCCATTCATAATAGAACAGGAAATGGAATGGAAAAGGATGGATTGAAGAGAAAAAGTATATACAATCCACCATTGCATCCCCAAATCAAGAATTTAGAGAAGGTGATAGAGAAGGAAGTCAGAACGACAAGTTTTAGTAATAAGTATTGTAATAACTTAACCAAGAAGGAAAGAGATCTTTTGTATGAAATAAAGAATAATAAAGAAATAAGAGTAATGAAGCCAGACAAGGGAGGGGGGATTGTATTCATGGATTATATCTTGTATGATAGTAAAATATATACCCAACTATGGAATGAGGACAGGTACAGTACAGTCTCTAGAAACGAAATTAATATAGCCTATCACAGAATAGATACGGCTTTATATGATATGTTACAGGAAGGGTTAATTAGTCCCAGCAGTTATGGGTTTTTGAAAGTTGATAAACCGAGGATCCCGGTTATTTTTGGGATCCCAAAAATCCACAAAAACCCTTCCGACCCCCCTTTAAGACCTATAGTATCAGCTGAGGGGTCTAAAACCCAGACTCTGGCTAAATATGTGGATGCAAAGTTGAAACCAATATGGATTAATAAAACAAGTATTTTGAAAGATTCTTGGGAGTTATTAAATGATCTAAATGAATGTGCATGGCACGAAAACATGTTGTTCTTAACTATCGATA